>NW_017195125.1:0-9055 GCF_001704415.2 Capra hircus
ACCCTGAGTTCCTCTCGCCTTTCTTGTACAGATCGCCTCCTCTTGAGATTGCGACGGGAACGCCCAGGAATTCTTTCCCCTCCACCTCTCGGGCGATGACGGGAACGCCGGAATTCGCAGGGAAAGGATCCCTCCTCTCGAGCTAGGAGGCGGAAACGGGGCTCCTCTGGATGTGGGCGGGACTCGCGTGCTTCCTCTCGAGTGGAGACGGGTATGTCGGGAACTTCTTGAGTTGCAGAAGGGTGTGAAGGACCCTTTGGAAGTTCCAGAGGTTAGGTGTGATTTGCCTCGAACGCCTCAGCTGAAACGGGCCTCATCTCGCCTGGAGGGGAGAACCTCTGGATTTTCTCGAGTTGCGGCAGGTGCTCTCGACTTACGACTGGGATACCAGGGACACGCTTTGATGGCCTCAGGAAAGGCCAGTCCCCATGCGAGTTGCTGGGGCCTCTCAGGATTCCTCTCCGTCGATGCCGGGGCCTAAGACCTTGTGTGGATCGGTGCCGGAACCTGAGGATTCCTCTCAGTGCTGACATGGATCTTGGTGTACTTCTGGAGTCTCCCCAGGGGAGTCAGTCCTCGTCACGAGTTGGGCATGCACGTGCGCTTTCCTCCGATGTGTAGCAGCGGTGTCACGCTTCCCTTCGCGTGAATCAAGGATCTGTGGCTTTCCCTCTTGGCTTTCCCACCAGGCTTTCCCACAGGGCTGTCCCACGTTCCACCGTGGTGTGAGTCGATCCTCGGCTTGAAAGTCGAGGCAGTGCGGGAAAACAGGTTTCCCTGGAATGGACTGAGACATCTGGGGGACTCTGGGAATGGTGGCACGACCCTGGAGTTCCTCTCGCCTTTCTTGTACAGATCGCCTCCTCTTGAGATGCGACGGGAACGCCAGGAATTCTTTCCCGTCCACCAGGGAAAGGATCCCTGCCCTCGAGCTAGGAGGCGGAAACGGGTCTCCTCTGGATGTGGGCGGACTCTCGTGCTTCCTTTCGAGTGGAGACGGGTAAGTTGGGGAACTTCTTGAGTTGCAGCAAGGATGTGAATGACCCTTTGGAAGTTCCAGAGGTTAGGTCTGATTAGCCTCGAGACGCCTAGGCTGAAATGGGCCTCCTCACCTGGAGGGCAGAACCTCCAGGATTTTCTTGAGTTGCGGCAGGTGCTCTCCACTTACGACGGGGACCTCAGGGACCTGCTCTGGTGCCTCAGGAAAGGCCAGTCCCCATGCGAGTTGCTCGGGGGCCTCTCGGGATTCCTCTCCCGACGATGCCGGTGCCTAATATCTTGTGTGGAGTCGGTGCCGGAATCTGAGCATTCCTCACCAGTGCTGACATGGATCTTGGGGTACTTCTGGAGTCTCCGCAGGGAAGTCAGTCCTCGTCTGGAGTGGGGGCATGCACGTGCGCTTTCCTCCCGAGCTTTAGCAGAAGTGTCTCGCTTCCCTTCGAGTGGATCAAGGTTTCTGTGGCTTTCCCACGAGGCTTTCCCACAGGGCTGTCCCACGTGCCACCGTGGTGTGAGTCGATCCTCGGCTTGAAAGTCGAGGCAGTGCAGGGAAAACAGGTTTCCCTGGAATGGACTGAGACATCTGGGGACTCTGGGATTGGTGGCACGACCCTGGAGTTCCTCTCGACTTTCCTGTGGAGAGCACCTCCTCTTGAGATGCGACGGGAACGCCGGGAATTCTTTCCCGACCACGCAGTGAAAGGATCCCTCCTCTCAGGCTAGGAGGCGGAAACGGGGCTCCTCTGGATGTGGGCGGGACTCTCGTGCTTCCTCTCGAGTGGAGACGGGTAAGTTGGGGAACTTCTTGAGTTGCAGCAAGGGTGTGAAGGACCCTTTGGAAGTTCCAGAGGTTAGGTGTGATTAGCCTCGAGAAGCCTCAGCGGAAATGGGCCTCATGTCGCCTGGATCGGAGAACCTCCTGTGCTTTCTCGAGTTGCGGCAGGTGCTCTCGACTTACGCCTGGGACCTCAGGGACACGCTCTGGTGGCCTTCGGAAAGTCCAGTCCCCATGCGAGTTGATGGGAGGCCTTTCGGGATTCCTGTCCCATCGATGCCGGGGCCTAATACCTTGTGTGGTGTCGGTTCCGGAACCTGAGGATTCTTCTCCAGTGCTGACATTGATCTTGGGGTACTTCTGGAGTCTCCCCAGGGGAGTCAGTTCTCGTCTCGAGTGGGGCCATGCACGTGCGCTTTCCTCCCCAGCTGTAGCAGCAGTGTCGCACTTCCCTTCGCGTGGATCAAGGTTTCTGTGGCTTTCCCTCGAGGCTTTCCCATGAGGCTTTCACACGAGGCTTTCCCACGAGGCTTTCCCACAGGGCTGTCCAACGTGCCACCGTGGTGTGAATCGATCCTCGCTTGAAAGTCGAGGCAGTGCACGGAAAACAGGTTTCCCTGGAATGGACTGAGATATTTGGGGACTCTGGGAATGGTGGCATGACCCTGGAGTTCCTCTCGCCTTTCCTGTGGAGAGTGCCTCCTCTTGAGATGCGAAGGGAACGCCGGTAATTCTTTCCCGACCACGCAGGTAAAGGATCCCTCCTCTCGAGCAAGAGGCGAAAACGGGGCTCCTCTGGATGTGCGCGGACTCTCGCGCTTCCTCTCGAGTGGAGACGGGTATGTGGGGAACTTCTTGAGTTGCAGCAAGGGTGTGAAGGACCCATAGGAAGTTCCAAAGGTTAGGTGTGATTAGCCTCGAGATGCCTCAGCGGAAATGGGCCTCATCTCGCCTGGAGGGGAGAACCTCCTGGATTTTCTCGAGTTGCGGCAGGTGCTCTCGACTTACGATGGGGACCTCAGGGACCCGCTCTTGTGGCCTCAGGAAAGGCCAGTCCCCATGCGAGATGCTGGGTGGTCTCTGGGATTCCTCTCCCCGTCGATGCCTGGGCCTAAGACCTTGTGTGGAGTCAGTGCCGGAACCTGAGGATTCCAGTCCAGTGCTGACATGGATCTTGGGGTACTTCTGGAGTCTCCCAGGGGAGTCAGTCCTCGTCTCGAGTGGGGCATGCACGTGCGCTTTCCTCCCGAGCTGTAGCAGCAGTGTCACGCTTCCCTTCGCGTGAACCAAGGGATCAGGGGCTTTCCTCGAGGCTTTCCCACGAGGTTTTCACACGAGGCTTTCCCACAGGGCTGTCCCACGTTCCACCGTGGTTTGAGTCTATTCTGGCTAGAACGTCGAGGCAGTGCAGGGAAAACAGGTTTCCCTGGAATGGACTGAGACATCTGGGGGACTCTGGGAATGGTGGCACGACCCTGGAGTTCCTCTCGTCTTTCCTGTGGAGATCGCCTCCTCTTGAGATGCGACGGGAACGCCGGGAATTCTTTCCCGACCACGCAGGGAAAGGATCCCTCCTCTCGAGCTAAGAGGCGGAAACGGGGCTCCTCTGGATGTGGGCGGGACTCTCGTGCTTCCTCTCGAGTGGAGTGGGTATGTCGGGAACTTCTTGAGTTGCAGCAAGGGTGTGAAGGACCCTTTGGAAGTTCCAGAGTTTAGGTGTGATTAGCCTCAAGACGCCTCAGCGGAAATGGGCCTCATCTCGCCTGGAGGGGAGAACCTCCTGGATTTTCTCGAGTTGCGGCAGGTGCTCTCGACTTACGACTGGGACCTCAGGGACCCGCTCTGGTGGCCTCAGGAAAGGCCAGTCCCATGCGAGTTGCTCGGGGTCTCTCGGATTCCTCTCCCATCGATGCCGGGGCCTAAGACTGCCGGGAGCCAGTGTGAGGAAGCCCGCCGTGACAAGGTTATGAGGAAGGAAGCTGACATACGCAAGGCGTGCTCAGACTTCAGGGACCCCTCTGGAAATTTTTAAGCATGTACCCCAACAAAAATCTGCCGGTTTTTGTGCTCTGCTTTTTCACTCTTCTGACCTTTTCTGGAAAAAGTCAATTCAGTCCGTTAGTCTTCTGCATTTGAAAGAGTGTTTCAATCCAAAAACCCTCTGATTTCTTTCTAGCCTGCCTGTAGGACTCGTACAGCTGCTCTTCTGATTGTTTGAGGCCTCCTGACCGCAGGAGGCACTGGAAGCTTAAATCATCCTAGGAATGCAGGAGTTTCCGAGGAGTCAAAATCTTTAGAATAGGACTGATTAAAAGTTTCATTTTTTGGGTCAATGCTTGCTGCCAAATTTTCATATCCTTTATTTTTAGATATAGTTGGTTTATAGAAAAACAAGTAGTTTACCTGGTATTAGCAACATTAGATCTTTGAGTTAAGTACCTTCTTTGTTATAACCCACTGCACCTTTGTTCTATAGAGATGTAACTTTAATGCTTTAAGGAGATGCAGATTAAAGAAAAACACTTCAGGGGAAACAAAATTAACATTCATTAAGGAAGAGAGCCAAAAAGTGTTAACAAGCCTCTTGGCCAGAAGATAATGTAAATCACCTGAGACCTTTTGTATACAAAATGATATACAGAAAGAATCTGGGTTGCGAACACTACATAATTTTGTGTTATCCATTGATCTCCATGTTTTATCAAAAGTATAAAAGGCCTTCTGAACAATAAAGGAGGAGGCCAGGGGCCGGGGGCCAGTTTCTCGGACCAGCTTCTCGAACTAGTCTCTCAGCCTGGTTTCTTGGGACTCTGGCTCGCCCCGTGTCTTTCTCTCTCTTTCTTCTTCTCTACCTTTCCTTCTCTCTGCTCTTTACTATAACTTCAGGCTGAATCTCCAACTGGAGTGCGGAGGCTTGCCAGGTCTACTTACTTGCCCTGGCTGTTAAGACCCGCACGAAAGGGAGCTTAAGGCGAGGCACCCTTAGATATTCCAGCGGGCGCCGGTGGCCCAACGAAGGTGGTGCAAATTCCTTGTCTGGAATTTTATTGGCCGTCCGCGTAAACCAAGCTATTCAGCCCTCTTCCTCCACTTAATCTTCTTACTACACTATAGTTTCCGAATCTAATCTTACATTAATAAATAAACAAGTCTTTCCACACCAACGCCGTCACCCTTCGAATTCCCTGGATCCACCGGGGCTGGACCCCGGCATAAGACCTTGTGTGGAGTCGGTGCCGAAACCTGAGGATTCCTCTCCAGTGCTGACATGGAACTTGGGTACTTCTGGAGTCTCCCCAGGGGAGTCAGTCCTCGTCTCGAGTGGGGCATGCATGTGCGCTTTCCTCCCGAGCTGTAGCAGCAGTGTCATGCTTCCCTTCGCGTGGATCAAGGGATCTGTGGCTTTCCCACGAGGCTTTCCCACAGGGCTGTCCCACGTGCCACCGTCGTGTGAGTCGATCCTCGCTTGAAAGTCGAGGCAGTGCAGGGAAAAAAGGTTTCCCTGAAATGGCCTGAGACATCTGGGGGACTCTGGAATGGTGGAACGACCCTGGAGTTCCATACGCCTTTCCTGTGTAAAGCGTCCCCTCTTGAGATGCTATGGGAACGCGGGGAATTCTTTCCAGACAACGCACGGAAAGGATCCCACCTCTGGAGCTAAGAGGCAGAAATGGGGCTCCTCTGGATGTGGGCGGACTCTCGTGCTTCCTCTCGAGTGGAGACGGGTATGTCGGGGAACTTCTTGAGTTGCAGCAAGGGTGTGAAGGACCCTTTGGAAGTTCCAGAGGTTAGGTGTGATTAGCCTCAAGACGCCTCAGCGGAAATGGGCCTCATCTCGCCTGGAGGGGAGAACCTCCTGGATTTTCTCGAGTTGCGGCAGGTGCTCTCGACTTATGATGGGGACATCAGGGACCCCTGGGTGGACTCAGGAAAGGCCAGTCCACATGCGCGTTGCTCAGGGGCCTCTTGGGATTCCTCTCCGTCGATGCCGGGCCTACGACCTTGTGTGGATTCGGTGCTGGAACTTGAGGATTCCTCTCCAGTACTGACATGGATATTGGGGTACTTCTGGAGTCTCCCCAGGGGAGTCAGTCGTAGTCTCGAGTGGGGGCATGAACGTGCGATTTCCTCCAGAGCTGTAGCAGCAGTGTCACGCTTCCCTTCGCGTGGATCAAGGGATCTGTGGCTTTCCCTCGAGACTTTACCACGAGGCTTTCCCAGGGCTTTCCACGGGGCTTTCCCACGGGCTTTCCCACAGGGCTGTCCCACGTGCCACAGTGGTGTGAGTCGATCCTCGCTAGAAAGTCAAGGCAGTGCAGGGAAAACAGCTTTCCCTGGAATGGACTGAGACATCTGGGGACTCAGCGAATGGTGGCACGACCCTTGAGTTCCTCTCGCCTGTCGTGTGGAGAGCGCCTCATCTTGAGATGCGACGGGAACGCGGGGAATTCATTCCCAAACACACAGGGAAAGGATCCCTCCTCTCGAGCTAGGAGGCGGACACGGGGCTCCTCTGGATGTGGGCGGGACTCTCGAGCTTCCTCTCCAGTGGAGACGGGTATGTCGGGGAACTTCTTGAGTTGCAGCAAGGGTGTGAATGACCCTTTGGAATTTCCAGAGTTTAGGTGTGATTAGCCTGGAGACGCCTCAGGGGAAATGGGCTCATCTCGCCTGGAGGGGAGAACCTCCTGGATTTTCTCGAGTTGCGGCAGGTGCTCTCGACTTACGACGGGACCTCAGGGACCCGCTCTGGTGGCCTCAGGAAAGGCCAGTACCCATGCGAGTTGCTAGGGGCCCTCTCGGGATTCCTTCCCCGTCGATGCGGGGCCTAAGACCTTGTGTGGAGTCGGTGCCGGAACCTGAGGATTCCTCTCCAGTGCTGACATGGATCTTGGGTACTTCTGGAGTCTCCCCAGGGGAGCCAGTAGTCGTCTCGAGTGGGGGCATGCACCTGCGCATTCCTCCGGAGGTGTAGCAGCGGTGTCATGCTCCCGTCGCGTGGATGAAGGGATCAGTGGCTTTCCCTCGAGGCTTCCTCAGGAAGCTTTCCCAAGAGGTTTTTCCACGAGGCTTTTCCACAGGTCTGTCCCAAGTGCCACTGTGGTGTGAGTCGATCCTCGGCTTGAAAGTCAAGGCAGTGCAGGGAATACAGGTTTCCCTGGAAAGGACTGAGACATCTGGAGTACTCAGGGAACGGTGGCACGACCCTGGAGTTCCTCTCGCCTTTCCTGTGGAGAGCGCCTCCCCTTGAGATGCGTTCTGAACGTCGGGAATTCTTTCCCGAGCACCCAGGGAAAGGATCCCTCCTCTCGAGCTAGGAGGCGGAAACGGGGCTTCTCTGGATGTGGGCGGGACTCTCGTCCTTCCTCTCGAGTTGAGACGGGTATGTCGGCGAACTTCTTGAGTTGCAGCAAGGGTGTGAAGGACCCTTTGGAAGTTCAGAGGTTAGGTGTGATTAGCCTCGAGACGCCTCAGCGGAAATGGCCTCATCTCGTCTGGAGGGGAGAACCTCCTGGATTTTCTCGAGTTGCGGCAGGTGCTCTCGACTTACGACTGGGACCTCAGGGACCCCGATCTGGTGCCTCAGGAAAGGCCAGTCCCCTTGCGAGTTGCTCGGGGCCTCTCGGAATTCTTCTCCGTCGATGCCGGGGCCTGAGACCTTGTGTGGAGTCTGTGCCGGAACCAGAGGATTCCTCTCAAGTGCTGACATGGATCTTGGGTACTTCTGGAGTCTCCCAGGGGAGTCATTCCTCGTCGCGAGTGGGGACATGCACGTGGGTTTTCCTCCCGAGCTGTAGCAGCAGTGTCACGATTCCCTTCGCGTGGATGCAGGGGATCTGTGGCTTTCCCTGGAGGCTTTCCCACGAGGCTTAGGCGTTCCCACATTGCTGTCCCACGTGCCACCGTGGTATGAGTCGATCCTCGACTTGAAAGTCGAGGCAGTGCAGGGAAAACTGGTTTCCCTGTTATGGACTGAGCTTCTGGGGACTCTGGAATGGTGGCACGACCCTGGAGTTCTTCTTGCCTTTCCTGTGGAGAGTGCCTCCTCCTGAGATGCGACGGGAACGCCGGGAATTCTTTCCCGACCACGCAGGGAATGAATCCCTCCTCTGGAACTATGAAGCGGAAACGGGGCTCCTCTGTATGTAAGTGGGACTCTCGTGCTTCTTCTCGATTGGAAACGGGTATGTCGAGGAAATTCTTGAGTTGCAGCAAGGGTGTGAAGGACCCTTTGGAAGTTCCAGAGGTTAGGGGTGATTAGCCTCGAGACGCCCTCAGCGGAAATGGGCCTCATATCGCCTGAAGGGGAGAAACTCCTGAATTTTCTCGAGTTGCGGCAGGTACTGTGGACTTAGACGGGACCTCAGGGACCCGCTCTGGTGGCCTCAGGAAAGGCCAGTCGCCATGCGAGTGGCTCGCCGGCCTCTCGGATTCCTCTCTCCGTCGATGCCGGGCCTAAGATCTTGTCTGAGTGGGTGCTGGAACCTGAGGATTTCCTCTCCAGTGCTGACATGGATCTTTGGGTACTTCTGGAGTCTCCCCAGGGGGGTCAGTCCTCATCTTGAGTGGGGCATGCACGTTCGCTGTCCTCCCGAGTTGTAGCAGCAGTGTCACCATTCCCTTCGCGTGATCAAGAGATCTGTGGCTTTCCTCGAGGCTTTTCCACGAGGCTTTCCCACGAGGGTTTCCCACAGGGCTGTCCCACGAGCCACCGTGGTGTGAGTCGATCCTCGCTTGAAATTCGAGGCAGTGCAGGGAAAACAGGTTTCGCCTGGAATGGACTGAGACATCTGGGTGACTCTGAGAAAGGTGGCGCGCGACCCTGGAGTTCCTCTTGCCTTTCCTGTGGAGAGCGCCTCCTCTTGAGATGCGACGGGAACGCCGGGAATTCTTTCCCGACCACGCAGGGAAAGGATCCCTCCTCTCGAGCTAGGAGGCGGAAACGGGGGCTCCTCTGGATGTGGGCGGAACTCTCGTGCTTCCTCTCGAGTGGAGACGTGTATGTCGGGGAACTTCCTGAGTTTCAGCAAGGGTGTGAAGGACCCTTTGCAAGTTCCAGGAGGTTAGGTGTGTTCTAGCCTCGAGACGCTCAGCGGAAATGGGCCTCATCTCGCCTGGAGGGGAGAACCTCCTGGATTTTTCTCGAGTTGCGGCAGGTGCTCTCGACTTACGACGGGGACCCCTGGGACCCGCACTGGTGGCCTCAGGAAAGGCCAGTCCCCATGCGAGTTGCACGGGGGGCCTCTCGGATTCCTCTAACGTCGATGCGGGGCCTAAGAC
>NW_017195126.1:0-9055 GCF_001704415.2 Capra hircus
TGCCTCGACTTCAAGCCGAGGGATCGACCCACACCACGGGGCACGTGGCAACCCTGTGGGAAAGCCTCGTGGGAAAGCCCTCGTGGGAAAGCCTCGAGGGAAAAGCCACAGATCCCTTGATCCACGCGAAGGGAAGTGTGACACTGCTGCTACAGTTGGAGAGGAAAGCGCCCGTGCATGCCCCCACTCGAGACGAGGACTGACTCCCTTGGGAAGACTCCAGAAGTACCTCAAGATCCATGTCAGCACTGGAGAGGAATCCTCAGGTTCCGGCACCGACTCCACACAAGGTCTTAGCACCGGCATCGACGGGAGAGGAATCCTGAGAGGCCCCGAGCTACTCGCATGGGCCCTGGCCTTTTCCTGAGGGCCAGCACAGCGGGTCATGTGATCCCCGTCGTAAGTCGAGAGCACCTGCCGCAACTCGAGAAATCCAGGAGGTTCTCCCCTCCAGGCCAGATGAGGCCCATTTTCCGCTGAGGCGTCTCGAGGCTAATCACACCTAACCTCTGGAACTTACAAAGGGTCCTTCACACCCTTTGCTGCAACTCAAGAAGTTTCCCGACATACCCGTCTCCACTCGAGGAGGAAGCACGAGAGACCCGCCCTCATCCAGAGGTGCCGCGTTTCCGCCTCCTAGCTCGAGAAAGGGATCCTTTCACTGCGTGTTCGGGAAAGAATTCCCGGCGTTCCCGTCGCAACTCATGAGCAGGCGCTCTCCACAGGAAAGGCGAGAGGAACTCCAGGGTCCTGTCACCATTCCAGAGTCCCCAGATGTCTCAGTCCTTTCCAGGGAAACCTGTTTTTCCTGCACTGCCTCGACTTTCAAGCTGAGGATCCACTCACACCACGGTGGCACGTGGGACAGCCCTGTGGGAAAGGCCTCGTGGGAAAGCCTCGTGGGAAAGCCTCGAGGGAAAGCCACAGATCCGTTGATCCACGCGAAGGGAAGCATGACACTGCAGCTACAGCTCGGGAGGAAACGCACGTGCATGCCCCCACTAGAGACGAGGACTGACTCCCCTGGGGAGACTAAAGAAGTAACTCAAGATCCATGTCAGCACTGGAGAGGAATCCTCAGGTTCCGAACCGACTCCACACAAGGACTTAGGCCCCTGAATCGACGGGAGAGGAATCCCGAGAGGCCCCCGAGCAACTCGCATGGGGACTGACCTTTCCAGAGGCCACCTGAGTGGGTCCCTGAGGTTCCTGTCGTAAGTCGAGAGCATCTGCCGCAACTCGAGAAAATCCAGGAAGTTCTCCCCTCAAGGCGAGATGAGGACCATTTCCGCTGAGGCGTCTCGAGGCTAATCACACCTAACCTCTGGAACTTCCAAAGGGTCCTTCACACCCTTGCTGCAACTCAAAAAATTCCCGACATATCCGACTCCACTCGAGAGGAAGCACGAGAGTCCCACCCACATCCAGAGGAGCCCCGTTTCTGCCTCCTACCTCGAGAGGAGGGATCCTTTCCCTGCGTGGTCCGGAAAGAATTCCCGGCGTTCCCGTCGCATCTCAAGAGGAGGCGCTATCCACAGGAAAGGCGAGAGGAACTCCAGGGTCGTGCCACCATTCCCAGGGTCCCCCAGATGTCTCACTCCATTCCAGGGCAACCTGTTTTCCCTGCACTGCCTCGACTTTCAAGCCGAGGATCGACTCGCACCACGGTGGCACGTGGGACAACCCTGTGGGAAAGCCTCGTGGGAAAGCCTCGTGGGAAAGCCTCAAGGGAAAGCCACAGATCCCTTGATCCACGCGAAGGGAAGTGTGACACTGCTGCTACAGTTGGAGAGGAAAGTGCCTGTGCATGCCCCCACTCGAGACGAGGAATGACTCCCCTGGGAAGACTCCAGAAGTACCTCAAGATCCATGTCAGCACTGGAGAGGAATCCTCAGGTTCCGGAACCGACTCCACACAAGGTCTTAGGCACCGTCATCGACGGGAGAGGAATCCTGAGAGGCCCCCGAGCTACACGCATGGGCCCTGGCCTTCCCTGAGGACAGTACAGCGGGTCCATGTGATCCCCGTCGTAAGTCGAGAGCACCTGCCGCAACTCGAGAAAATCCAGGAGGTTCTCCCCTCCAGGAGAGATGAGGCCCATTTCCGCTGAGGCGTTTCGAGGCTAACCACACCTAACCTCTGGAACTTCAATAGGGTCCTTCACAACCTTGCTGCAACTCAAGAAGTTCCCCAAATTCCCGTCTCCACTCGAGAGGAAGCACGAGAGTCCCACCCACATCCAGAGGAGCCCCGTTTCTGCCTCCTACCTCGAGAGGAGGGATCCTTTCCCTGCGTGGTCCGGAAAGAATACCCGGCGTTCCCGTCCCATCTCAAGAGGAGGCGCTCTCCACAGGAAAGGCGAGAGTAACTCCAGGGTGGTGTCACCATTCCCAGAGCCCAAAGATGTCTCAGTCCATTCCAGGAAATCATGTTTTCCCTGCACTGCCTCGACTTCCTAGCCGAGGATCGACTCACACCACGGTGGCACGTGGGACAGCCCTGTGGGTAAGCCACGTGGGAAAGCCTCGAGGGAAAGCCACAGATCCCTTGATCCACGCGAAGGAAAGCGTGACACTGCTGCTACTGCTCGGGAGGAAAGCGCAGGTGCATGCCCCCACTCTAGACGAGGACTCACTCCCCTGGGGAGACTCCAGAAGAACCCCAAGATCTATGTCAGCACTGGAGAGGAATCCTAAGTTCCCGGCCTCGAATCCACACAAGGTCTTAGGCCCCGGCATCGACGGGAGAGGAATCCCGAGAGGCCCCCGAGCAACTCCCATGGGGACTGGCCTTTCCTGAGGCCACCAGAGCGAGTCTCTGAGCTCCCCGTCGTAAGTCGAGAGCACCTGCTGCAACTCGAGAAAATCCAGGAGGTTCTCCCCTCCAGGCGAGATGAGGCCAATTTCTGCTGAGGCGTCTCACGGCTTATTACACCTAACCTCTCGAACTTCAAAAGGGTCCTTCACTCCCTTGCTGCAACTCAAGAAGTTCCCCAACATTCCCGTCTACACTCGAGAGGAAGCACGAGAGTCCCGCCCACATCCAGAGGAGCCCCGTTTCCGCCTCCTAGCGCGAGAGGTGGGATCCTTTCCCTGCGTGGTCGGGAAAGAATTCCCGGCGTTCCCGTCGCATCTCAAGAGGAGGCGCTCTCCACAAGAAAGGCGAAAGGAACTCCAGGGTCGTGCCACCATTGCCAGGGTCCCCCAGATGTCTCACTCCATTCCAGGGCAACCTGTTTTCCCTGCACTGCCTCGACTTTCAAGCCGAGGATCGACTCGCACCACGGTGGCACGTGGGACAACCCTGTGGGAAAGCCTCGTGGGAAAGCCTCGTGGGAAAGCCTCGTGGGAAAGCCTCGAGGGAAAGCCACAGATCCCTTGATCCACGCGAGGGGAAGTGTGACACTGCTGCTACAGTTGGAGAGGAAAGCGCCCGTGCATGCCCCCACTCGAGACGAGGACTGACTCCCCTGGGAAGACTCCACAAGTACCTCAAGATCCATGTTCAGCACTGGAGAGGAATCCTCAGGTTCCGGCACCGACTCCACACAAGGTCTTAGGCACCGGCATCGACCGGAGAGGAATCCTGAGAGGCCCCCGAGCTACTCGCATGGGCCCTGGCCTTCCCTGAGGCCAGCACAGCGGGTCCATGTGATCCCCGTCGTAAGTCGAGAGCACCTGCCGCAACTCGAGAAAATCCAGGAGGTTCTCCCCTCCAGGCCAGATGAGGCCCATTTCCGCTGAGGCGTCTCGAGGCTAATCACACCTAACCTCTGGAACTTACAAAGGGTCCTTCACACCCTTGCTGCAACTCAAGAAGTTCCCCGACATACCCGTCTCCACTCGAGAGGAAGCACGAGAGACCCGCCCTCATCCAGAGGTGCCGCGTTTCCGCCTCCTAGCTCGAGAGAAGGGATCCTTTCACTGCGTGTTCGGGAAGAATTCCCGGCGTTCCCGTCGCAACTCATGAGCAGGCGCTCTCCACAGGAAAGGCGAGAGGAACTCCAGGGTCCTGTCACCATTCCCAGAGTCCCCCAGATGTCTCAGTCCTTTCCAGGGAAACCTGTTTTTCCTGCACTGCCTCGACTTTCAAGCTGAGGATCCACTCACACCACGGTGGCACGTGGGACAGCCCTGTGGGAAAGCCTCGTGGGAAAGCCTCGTGGGAAAGCCTCGAGGGAAAGCCACAGATCCGTTGATCCACGCGAAGGGAAGCATGACACTGCTGCTACAGCTCGGGAGGAAACGCACGTGCATACCCCCACTAGAGACGAGTACTGACTCCCCTGGGGAGACTAAAGAAGTAACTCAAGATCCATGTCAGCACTGGAGAGGAATCCTCAGGTTCCGGCACCGACTCCACACAAGGACTTAGGCCCCTGAATCGACGGGAGAGGAATCCCGAGAGGCCCCCGAGCAACTCGCATGGGGACTGACCTTTCCAGAAGCCACCTGAGTGGGTCCCTGAGGTTCCTGTCGTAAGTCGAGAGCACCTGCCGCAACTCGAGAAAATCCAGGAAGTTCTCCCTCCAGGCGAGATGAGGACCATTTCCGCTGAGGCGTCTCGAGGCTAATCACACCTAACCTCTGGAACTTCCAAAGGGTCCTTCACACCCTTGCTGCAACTCAAAAAATTCCTGACATATCCGACTCCACTCGAGAGGAAGCACGAGAGTCCCACCCACATCCAGAGGAGCCCCGTTTCTGCCTCCTACCTCGAGAGGAGGGATCCTTTCCCTGCGTGGTCCGGAAAGAATTCCCGGCGTTCCCGTCGCATCTCAAGAGGAGGCGCTATCCACAGGAAAGGCGAGAGGAACTCCAGGGTCGTGCCACCATTCCCAGGGTTCCCCAGATGTCTCACTCCATTCCAGAGCAACCTGTTTTCCCTGCACTGCCTCGACTTTCAAGCCGAGGATCGACTCGCACCACGATGGCACGTGGGACAACCCTGTGGGAAAGCCTCGTGGGAAAGCCTCGTGGGAAAGCCTCGAGGGAAAGCCACAGATCCCTTGATCCACGCGAAGGGAAGTGTGACACTGCTGCTACAGTTGGAGAGGAAAGTGCCCGTGCATGCCCCCACTCGAGACGAGGACTGACTCCCCTGGGAAGACTCCAGAAGTACCTCAAGATCCATGTCAGCACTGGAGAGGAATCCTCAGGTTCCGGCACCGACTCCACACAAGGTCTTAGGCCCGGCATCGACGGGAGAGGAATCCTGAGAGGCCCCGAGCTACTCGCATGGGCCCTGGCCTTCCCTGAGGCCAGTACAGCGGGTCCATGTGATCCCCGTCGTAAGTCGAGAGCACCTGCCGCAACTCGAGAAAATCCAGGAGGTTCTCCCCTCCAGGCGAGATGAGGCCCATTTCCGCTGAGGCGTCTCGAGGCTAATCACACCTAACCTCTGGAACTTACAAAGGGTCCTTCACACCCTTGCTGCAACTCAAGAAGTTCCCCTACATACCCGTCTCCACTCGAGAGGAAGCACGCGAGTCCCGCCCACATCGCGAGGAGCCGCGTTTCCCCTCCTCTAGCTCGAGAGGAGGGATCCTTTCCCTGCATGTTCGGAAAGAATTCCCGGCGTTCCCGTCGCATCTCAACAGGAGGCCTCTCCACAGGAAAGGCGAGAGGAACTCCAGGGTCGTGCCACCATTTCCAGAGTCCCCGAGATGTCTCAGTCCATTCCAGGGAAACCTTTTTTCCCTGCACTGCCTCGACTTTCAAGCCGAGGATCCACTCACACCACGGTGGCACGTGGGACAGCCCTGTGGACAGCCTCGGAAAAGCCTCGTGGGGAAAGCCTCGAGGCAAACCACAGATCCCTTGATCCACGCGAAGGGAAGCGTGACACTGCTCCTACAGCTCGGGAGGGAAGCGCACTTGCATGCCCCCATTCGAAACGAGGACTGACTCCCCTGGGGAGACTCCAGAAGTACCCCAAGATCCATGTCAGCACTGGAGAGGAATCCTCAGGTTGGGCACCGACTCCACACAAGGTCTTAGGCCCTTGCATCGCCGGAGGGGAATCTGAGAGGCCCCCGAGCAACTCGCATGGGGACTGGCCTTTCCTGAGGCCACCAGATCGGGCCCCTGAGGTCCCCGTCATAAGTCGAGAGCACCTGCCGCACCTCGAGAAAATCCAGGAGGTTCTCCCCTCCAGGAGAGATGAGGCCCATTTCCGCTGAGGCGTTTCGAGGCTAACCACACCTAACCTCTGGAACTTCAATAGGGTCCTTCACAACCTTGCTGCAACTCAAGAAGTTCCCCGAAATTCCCGTCTCCACTCGAGAGGAAGTACGAGAGTCCCACCCACATCCAGAGGAGCCCCGTTTCTGCCTCCTACCTCGAGAGGAGGGATCCTTTCCTGCGTGGTCCGGAAAGAATTCCCGGCGTTCCCGTCGCATCTCAAGAGGAGGCGCTCTCCACAGGAAAGGCGAGAGGAACTCCAGGGTCGTGTCACCATTCCCAGAGCCCAAGATGTCTCAGTCCATTCCAGGAAATCATGTTTTCCCTGCACTGCCTCGACTTCCTAGCCGAGGATCGACTCACACCACGGTGGCACGTGGACAGCCCTGTGGGTAAGCCACGTGGGAAAGCCTCGAGGGAAAGCCACAGATCCCTTGATCCACGCGAAGGAAAGCGTGACACTGCTGCTACAGCTCGGGAGGAAAGGGCAGGTGCATGCCCCCACTCTAGACGAGGACTGACTCCCCTGGGGAGACTCCAGAAGTACCCCAAGATCATGTCAGCACTGGAGAGGAATCCTCAGGTTCCCGGCTCGAATCCACACAAGGTCTTAGGCCCGGCATCGAAGGAGAGGAATCCTGAGAGGCCCCCGAGCAACTCGCATGGGGACTGGCCTTTCCTGAGGCCCCCTTCGCGGTCCCTGACGTCCCCGTCGTAAGTCGAGAGCACCGGCCACAACTCGAGAAATTCAGGAGGTTCTCCCCTCCAGGATAGATGAGGCCCATTTCCGCTGAGGCGTCTCGAGGCTAATCACACCTAACCTCTGGAACTACAAAGGGTCCTTCACACCCTTGCTGCAACTCAAGAAGTTCCCCGACATACCCGTCTCACTCGAGAGGAAGCAGGAGAGTCCCGCCCACATCCAGAGGAGCCCCGTTTCCGCCTCCTAGCTCTAGAGGAGGGATCCTTTTCCTGCGTGGTCGGGAAAGAATTCCCGGCGCTCCCGTCGCATCTCAAGAGGAGGCGCTCTCCACAGGAAAGGCGAGAGGAACTCCAGGGTCCTGTCACCATTCCCAGAGTCCCCCAGATGTCTCAGTCCTTTCCAGGGAATCCTGTTTTTCCTGCACTGCCTCGACTTTCAAGCTGAGGATCCACTCACACCACGGTGGCACGTGGGACAGCCCTGTGGGAAAGCCTCGAGGGAAAGCCACAGATCCCTTGATCCACGCGAAGGGAAGCATGACACTGCTGCTACAGCTCGGAGGAAAGCGCACGTGCATGCCCCCACTCGAATAGAGGACTGACTCCCCTGGGGAGACTCCAGAATACCCCAAGATCCATGTCAGCACTGGAGAGGAATCCTCAGGTTCCGGCACCGACTCCACACAAGGTCTTAGGCCCCGGCATCTACGGAGAGGAATCCCGAGAGGCCCCAGGGCAACTCGCATGGGGACTGGCCTTTCTGAGGCCACCAGAGCGGGTCCCTGAGGTTCCCTTAAGTCGAGAGCACCTGCCGCAACTCGAGAAAATCCAGGAGGTTCTCCCCTCCAGGCGAGATGAGGCCCATTTCCGCTAAGGCAACTCGGGCTAATCACACTTTAACTCTGGAACTTCCAAAGGGTCCTTCACACACTTGCTGCAACTCAAGAAGTTCCCGACATACCCGTCTCCACTCAAGAGGAATCCGAGAGTCCCGCCCATATCCAGAGTGGCCCCGTTTTGCCTGCTAGCTCGAGAGGAGGGATCCTTTCCCTGCGTGGTCGGGAAAGAATTCCTAGCGTTCCCGTCGCATCTCAAGAGGAGGCGCTCACCACAGGAAAGGCGAGAAGAACTCCAGGATCAGGCCCCATTCCCTGAGTCCCCAGATGTCTCAGTCCATTCCAGGGAAACCTGTTTTCCCTGCACTGCCTCGACTTTCAAGCCGAGGATCGACTCACACCATGGTGGCACGTGGGACAGCCCTGTGGGAAAGCCTCGTGGGAAAGCCTCCGGGAAATCCTCGAGGAATGCCACAGATCCCTTGTTCCACGTGAAGGGAAGCGTGACACTGCTACTACAGCTCGGGAGGAAAGCGCACGTGCATGCCCCCACTCGAGACGAGGACTGACTCCCCTGGGAGACTCCAGAAGTACCCCAAGATCCATGTCATCACTGGAGAGGAATCCTCAGGTTCTGGCACCGACTCCACACAAGGCCTTAGGCCCGATATTGACGGGAGAGGAATCCAAGAGGCCCCAGAGCAACTCGCATGGGGACTGGCCTTTCCTGAGGCCACCAGAGCGGGTCCCTGAGGTCCCCGTCGTAAGTCGAGAGCACCTGCCGCAACTCGAGAAAATCCAGGAGGTTCTCCCCTCCAGGCGAGATGAGGCCCATTTCCGCTGAGGCGTCTCAAGGCTAATCACACCTAACTCTGGAACGTTCAAGGGGTCCTTCACACCCGTTGCTGCACCTCAAGAAGTTCCCCGACATACCCGTCTCCACTCGAGAGGAAGCAGGAGAGTCCCGCCCACATCCAGAGGAGCCCCGTTTCCGCCTCCTAGCTCGAGAGGAGGGATCCTTTCCCTGCGTGGTCCGGAAAGAATTCCCGGCGTTCCTGTCGCATCTCAAGAGGAGGCGCTCTCCACAGGAAAGGCGAGAGGAACTCCAGGTCGTGCCACCATTCCCTGAGTCCCCCAGATGTCTCAGTCCATTCCAGGGAACCTGTATTCCCTGCACTGCCTCGACTTTCAAGCCGAGGATCGACTCACACCACAGTGGCAAGTGGGCGCAGCCCTGTGGGAAAGCCTCGTGGGAAATGGGAAAGCCTGGTGGGAAAGCCTCGTGGGAAAGCCTCTTCGAGGGACAGCCTGTGGAAAGCCTCGAGAAAGCCTCG
>NW_017195127.1:0-9054 GCF_001704415.2 Capra hircus
AGGGATCCTTTCCCTACTTGGTCGGGAAAGAATTCCCAGCATTTCCATCGCATCTCAAGAGGAGGCGCTCTCCACAGGAAAGGCGAGAGGAACTGCAGGGTCGTGCCACCATTCCGAAGAGTCCCCCAGATGTCTCAGTCCATTCCAGGGAAACCTGTTTTCCCTGCACTGCCTCGACTTTCAAGGCGAGGATCGACTCACATATCGGTGGCACGTGGGACAGCCCTGTGGGAAAGCCTCGTGGGGAAGCCTCGTGGGAAAGCCTCGAGGGAAAGCCTCAGATACCTTGATCCTCGCGAAGGGAAGCGTGACACTGCTGCTACAGCTCAGGAGGAAAGCGCACGTGCATGCCCCCACTCGAGACGAGGACTGACTCCCCTGGGGAGACTCCAGAAGTACCCCAAGATCCATGTCAGCACTGGAGAGGAATCCTCAGGTTCTGGCACCTGCTGGGAGCCAGCGTGAGGAATCCCGCCCGTGAGAAGGTCATGAGGAAGAAAGCTGACATACGCAAGGCGTGCTCAGATTTCAGGGACCCCTCTGCAAATTCCTAAGCACGTACCCCAACAAAAATCTGCCTCTTTTGTGCTCTGCTTTTCCACTCTTCTGACATTTTCTGGAAAAAGTCAATTCAGGGCTATAGTCTTCTGCATTTGAAAGAGTGTTTCAATCCAAAAACCCCTCCGATGGCTTTCTAGCCTGCCTGCAGGACTCGTACAGCTGCGCTTGTGATTGTTTGAGGCCTCCTGACAGCAGGCACAGGAAGCTTAAAACATCGTAGGAATGTAGGAGCTTCCGAGGAGTCAAAATCTTTAGAATAGGACTGATTAAAGGTTTCATTTTTTGGGTCAATGCTTGCTGCCAAATTTTCATATCCTTTATTTTTAGATATAGTTGGTATATAGAAAAACAAGTAGTAGACCTGGTATTAGCAACATTAGATCTTTGAGTTAAGTACCTTCTTTGTTATATCCCACTGCACCTTTGTTCTATAGAGATGTAACTTTAATGCTTTAAGGAGATGCAGATTAAAAAAAAAAAACACTTCAGGGGAAACAAAATTAACATTCATTAAGGAAGAGAGCCAAAAAGTGTTAACAAGCCTCTTGGCCAAAAGATAATGTAAATTACATGAGACCTTTTGTATACAAAATGATATACGGAAAGAATCTGGGTTGCGAACGCTACATAATTTTGTGTTACCCATTGATCTCCGTGTTTTATCAAACCTATAAAAGGCCTTCTGAACAATAAAGGATGGGGGCCAGTTTCTCCAACAAGTCTCTCGGCCTGGTTTCTTGGGACTCTGGCTCCCCCCATGTCTCTCTCTCTCTCTTCTTCTCTCCCCTTCCCTCTCTCTGCTCTTTACTTTAACTTCAGGCTGAATCTCCATCTGGGGCGCGGAGGCTTGCCAGGTCTACTTACTTGCCCCGGCTGTTAAGACCCGCACGAAAGGGAGCTTAAGGCGAGGCACCCTTAGATATTCAAGCGGGCGCCGGTGGCCCAACGTAGATGGTGCAAATTCCTTGTCTGGAATTTTATTGGCCTTCGCGTAAACCAAGTTATTCAGCCCTCTTCCTCCACTTAATCTTCTTACTACACTATAGTTTCTTAATCTAATCTTACATTAATAAACAAACAAGTCTTTCCACGCCAACGCCGTCCATCCTTCGAATTCCCTGGATCCACCGGGGCTGGACCCCGGCAGGCACCGACTCCACACAAGGTCTTAGGCCCTGGCATCGACGGGAGAGGAATCCCGAGAGGCCCCGAGCAACTCGCATGGGGACTGGCCTTTCCTGAGGCCACCAGAGCGGTCCCAGTGGTCCCCGTCGTAAGGCGAGAGCACGTACCGCAACTCGAAAAAATCCAGTAGATTCTCCCCTCCAGGGGAGATGAGGCCCATTTCCGCTGAGGCGTCTCGAGGCTAATATCACCTAACCTCTGGAACATCCAAAGGGTCATTCACACCCTTGCTGCAACTCAAGAAGTTCCCCGACATACCCATCTCCAATTGAGAGGAAGCACGAGAGTCCCGCTCACATCCAGAGGAGCCCCGTTTCCGCCTCCTAGCTCGAGAGGAGGATCCTTTCCCTGCGTGGTCGGGATAGAATTCCCGGCGTTTCCATCGCAAGTCAAGAGGAGGCGCTCTCCACAGGAAAAGCGAGAGGAACTCCAGGGTAGTGCCACCATTCCCAGAGTCCCCCAGATGTCTCAGTCCATTTCAGAGGAACCCGTTTTCCCAGCACTGCCTCGACTTTCACGCCGAGGATCCACTCACACCATGGTGGCATGTGGGACAGCCCTGTGAGAAAGCCTCGAGGGAAAGCCACAGATCCCTTGATCCCCGCGACGGGAAGCGTGACACATCTGCTACACTGTCCCTGAGGTCACGGTCGTATGTCGAGAGTACCTGCCGCAACTCGAGAAAATCCAGGAGGTTCTCTGCTCCAGTCGAGATGAGGCCCATTTTCTCTGCGGCGTCTCGAGAGTAATCACACCTAAACTCTGGAACTTCCAAAGTGTCCTAAACACCCTTGCTAAAACTCAAGAAGTTCCCGACATACCCGTCTCCACTCCAGAGGAAGGACGTGGGTCCGGCCACCGCCAGAGGAGCTCGTTTCCGCCTCCAAGCTCGAGATGAGGGATCCTTCCCTGCTTCCTCGGGAAAGAATTCCCGACGTTTCCGACGCATCTCAAGAGGAGGCGCGCTGCACAGGAAAGGCGAGAGGAACTCATGGGTCGTGCCACCATTCCAGAGTCCCCCAGATGTCTCAGTCCATTCCAGAGGATCCTGTTTTCCCTGCACTGCTTCGACTTTCACGCAGAGGATCGACTCACACCACTGTGGCAAGAGTGACAACCTTGTGGGAAAGCTTCATGGAAAAGCCTCGAGGGAAAGCCACAGATCCCTTAAACCACGCGACGGGAAGCGTGACACTGCTGCTACAGCACGGGAGGAAAGCGCACGTGCATGCCCCTACTCGAGACGAGAACTGACTCCCCTGGGGAGACTCCAGAAATACCCCAAGATGCATGTCAGCCCTGGAGAGGAATCCTCAGGTTCCGGCCCCGACTCCACACAAGGTCTTAGGCCCTGGCATCGACGGGAGAGGAATAGCCAAGGACCTCTAGCAACTCGCATGGGGACTGGCCTTTCCTGAGGTCACCAGAGCGGGTCCATGAGGTCCCCGTCGTAAGTCGAGAGCACCTGCCGCAACTCGGTAAAATCCAGGAGGTTCTCCCCTGCAGGCGAGATGAGGCCCGTTTCCACTGAGGTGTCTCCAGGCTAATCACATGTGAACTCTGGACTTCTAAAGAGTCTTTCACAGTCATGCTGCAACTCAAGAAGTTCCCCGACATACCCGTCTCCACTCAAGAGGAAGCACGAGGGTCCCGGCCACATCCAGAGGAGCTCCGTTTCCGGCTCCTAGCTCGAGATGAGGGATCCTTTCCCTACTTGGTCGGGAAAGAATTCCCAGCATTTCCATCGCATCTCAAGAGGAGGCGCTCTCCACAGGAAAGGCGAGAGGAACTGCAGGGTCGTGCCACCATTCCAAGAGTCCCCCAGATGTCTCAGTCCATTCCAGGGAAACCTGTTTTCCCTGCACTGCCTCGACTTTCAAGGCGAGGATCGACTCACATATCGGTGGCACGTGGGACAGCCCTGTGGGAAAGCCTCGTGGGGAAGCCTCGTGGGAAAGCCTCGAGGGAAAGCCTCAGATACCTTGATCCTCGCGAAGGGAAGCGTGACACTGCTGCTACAGCTCAGGAGGAAAGCGCACGTGCATGCCCCCACTCGAGACGAGGACTGACTCCCCTGGGGAGACTCCAGAAGTACCCCAAGATCCATGTCAGCACTGGAGAGGAATCCTCAGGTTCTGGCACCTGCTGGGAGCCAGCGTGAGGAATCCCGCCCGTGAGAAGGTCATGAGGAAGAAAGCTGACATACGCAAGGCGTGCTCAGATTTCAGGGACCCCTCTGCAAATTCCTAAGCACGTACCCCAACAAAAATCTGCCTCTTTTGTGCTCTGCTTTTCCACTCTTCTGACATTTTCTGGAAAAAGTCAATTCAGGGCTATAGTCTTCTGCATTTGAAAGAGTGTTTCAATCCAAAAACCCCTCCGATGGCTTTCTAGCCTGCCTGCAGGACTCGTACAGCTGCGCTTGTGATTGTTTGAGGCCTCCTGACAGCAGGGGCACAGGAAGCTTAAAACATCGTAGGAATGTAGGAGCTTCCGAGGAGTCAAAATCTTTAGAATAGGACTGATTAAAGGTTTCATTTTTTGGGTCAATGCTTGCTGCAAATTTTCATATCCTTTATTTTTAGATATAGTTGGTATATAGAAAAACAAGTAGTAGACCTGGTATTAGCAACATTAGATCTTTGAGTTAAGTACCTTCTTTGTTATATCCCACTGCACCTTTGTTCTATAGAGATGTAACTTTAATGCTTTAAGGAGATGCAGATTAAAAAAAAAAAAAAACACTTCAGGGGAAACAAAATTAACATTCATTAAGGAAGAGAGCCAAAAAGTGTTAACAAGCCTCTTGGCCAAAAGATAATGTAAATTACATGAGACCTTTTGTATACAAAATGATATACGGAAAGAATCTGGGTTGCGAACGCTACATAATTTTGTGTTACCCATTGATCTCCGTGTTTTATCAAACCTATAAAAGGCCTTCTGAACAATAAAGGATGGGGCCAGTTTCTCGAACAAGTCTCTCGGCCTGGTTTCTTGGGACTCTGGCTCCCCCCATGTCTCTCTCTCTCTCTTCTTCTCTCCCTTCCCTCTCTCTGCTCTTTACTTTAACTTCAGGCTGAATCTCCATCTGGGGCGCGGAGGCTCGCCAGGTCTACTTACTTGCCCCGGCTGTTAAGACCCGCACGAAAGGGAGCTTAAGGCGAGGCACCCTTAGATATTCAAGCGGGCGCCGGTGGCCCAACGTAGATGGTGCAAATTCCTTGTCTGGAATTTTATTGGCCTTCCGCGTAAACCAAGTTATTCAGCCCTCTTCCTCCACTTAATCTTCTTACTACACTATAGTTTCTTAATCTAATCTTACATTAATAAACAAACAAGTCTTTCCACGCCAACGCCGTCCATCCTTCGAATTCCCTGGATCCACCGGGGCTGGACCCCGGCAGGCACCGACTCCACACAAGGTCTTAGGCCCTGGCATCGACGGGAGAGGAATCCCGAGAGGCCCCCGAGCAACTCGCATGGGGACTGGCCTTTCCTGAGGCCACCAGAGCGGGTCCCAGTGGTCCCCGTCGTAAGGCGAGAGCACGTACCGCAACTCGAAAAAATCCAGTAGATTCTCCCCTCCAGGGGAGATGAGGCCCATTTCCGCTGAGGCGTCTCGAGGCTAATATCACCTAACCTCTGGAACATCCAAAGGGTCATTCACACCCTTGCTGCAACTCAAGAAGTTCCCCGACATACCCATCTCCAATTGAGAGGAAGCACGAGAGTCCCGCTCACATCCAGAGGAGCCCCGTTTCCGCCTCCTAGCTCGAGAGGAGGGATCCTTTCCCTGCGTGGTCGGGATAGAATTCCCGGCGTTTCCATCGCAAGTCAAGAGGAGGCGCTCTCCACAGGAAAGGCGAGAGGAACTCCAGGGTAGTGCCACCATTCCCAGAGTCCCCCAGATGTCTCAGTCCATTTCAGGGAAACCTGTTTCCCTACACTGCCTCGACTTTCAAGCCGAGGATCGACTCACACCACGGTGGCACGTGGGACAGCCCTGTGTGAAAGCCTGGTGGGAAAGCCTCGTGGGAAAGCCTCATGGGAAAGCCTCGAGGTAAAACCACAGATGCTTTGATCCACGCGAAGGGAAGCGTGACACTGCTGCTTCAGCTTGGGAGGAAAGCACACTTGCATGCCCCCACTCGAGACGAGGACTGACTCCCCTGGGGAGACTCCAGAAGTACCCCAAGATCCATGTCAGCACTGGAGAGGAACCCTCACTTTACGGCACCGACTCCACAAAGGTCTTAGGCCCAGCATCGACGGGAGAGGAATCCCGTGAGTCTCCCCGAGCAACTCGCATGGGGACTGGCCTTTCCTGAGGCCAACAGAGCGGGTGCCTGAGGACCCCGTCCTAAGTCGAGAGCACCTGCAGCAACTCGAGAAAATCCAGGAGGTTCTCCCCTCCAGGCGAGATGAGGCCCATTTCCTCTGAGGCGTCCCCAGGCTAATCACACCTAAACTCTGGAACTTCCAAAACGTCCTTCACATCCTTTCTGCAACTCAAGAAGTTCCCTGACATACCCGTCTCCACTCGAGAGGAAGCACGAGAGTCCCGCCCACATCCAGAGGAGCCCCGTTTCCGCCTCATAGCTCGAGAGGAGGGATCCTTTCCCTGCGTGGTCGGGAAAGAATTCTCGGCGTTCCCGTCGCTTCTCAAGAGGCGACGCTTTACACAGGAATGGCGTGAGGAACTCCAGGGTCATTCCACCATTCCCAGAGTCCCCCAAATGTCTCAGGCCATTCCAGGGAAACCTGTTTTCCCTGCACTGCCTCGAATTTCAAGCCGAGGATCGACTCACACGACGGTGGCACGTGGACAGCCCTGTGGGAAAGCCTCTTGGAAAGTCTCCTGGGAAAGCCTCGAGGGAAAGCCACAGATCCCTTGATCCACGCGAAGGGGAGCGTGACACTGCTGCTACAGCTCGGGAGGAAAGTTCCCGTGCATGCCCTTACTCGGGAGAAGGACTGACTCCCCTGTGGAGACTCCAGAAGTACCCCAAGATCCATGTCAGCACTGGAGAGGAATTCTCAGGTTCCGGCACCGACTCCCCACAAGGTCTTAGGCCCGGCATCGATGGGAAAGGAATCCTGAGAGGCACCAGAGCAACTCGCATGGGGACTGGCCTTTCCTGAGGCCACCAGAGCGGGTCCCTGAGGTCCCCGTCGTAAGTCGAGAGCACCTGCCGCAACTCGAGAAAATCCAGGAGGTTCTCCCCTCCAGGCGAGATGAGGCCCATTTCCGCTGAGGCGTCTCGAGGCTAATCACACCTAACCTCTGGAACTTCAAAAGGTTCCTTCACACCCTGGCTGCAACTCAAGAAGTTCTCTGCGACATTCCCGTCTCCACGAGAGAAAGCACGAGAGTACCGCCTACATCCAGAGGAGCCCCGTTTCCGCCTCCTAGCTTGAGAGGAGGGATCCTTTCCCTGCGTGGTCGGGAAAGAATTCCCCGTGTTCCCGTCGCATCTCAAGAGGAGGCGCTCTCCACAGGAAAGGCGAGAGGAACTCCAGGTTCGTGCCACATTCCCAGAGTACCCCAGATGTCTCAGTCCATTCCAGGGAAAGCTGTTTTCCCTGCACTTCCTCGACTTTCAAGCCGAGGATCGACTCACACCACGGTGGCACGTGGGACAGCCATGTGGGAAAACTTCGTGGGAAAGCCTCGTGGGAAAGCCTCGAGGGAAAGCCCCTGATCCCTTGATCCACGCGAAGGGAAGCGTGACACTGCTGCAACAGCTCGGGAGAAAGCGCAAGTGCAAGCCCCCACTCGAGACGAGGACTGACTCCCCTGGGGAGACTCCAGAAGTACCCCAAGATCCACGTAAGCACTGGAGAGGAATCCTCAGGTTCCGGCATCCACTCCACACAATATCTTAGGACCCGGCATCAACGGGAGAGGAATCCCGAGAGGTCCCCGAGCAACTCGCATGGGGACTGGCCTTTCATGAGGCCACCAGAGCGGGTCCCTGAGGTCCCCGTCGTACGTCGAGAGCACCTGCCGCAACTCGAGAAAATCCAGGAGGTTCTCCCCTCCAGGCGAGATGAGGCCCATTTCCGCTGAGGCGTCTCTAGGCTAGTCACACCTAACCTTTGGAACTTCCAAAGGGTCCTTCACTCCCTTGCTGCAACTCAAGAAGTTCCCTGACATACCCGTCTCCACTCGAGAGGAAGCACGAGAGTCCTGCCCACATCCAGAGGAGCCCCGTTTCCACCTCCTAGCCTGAGAGGAGGGATTCTTTCCCTGCGTGGTCGGGAAAGAATTCCCGGCGTTCCCGTCGCATCTCAAGAGGAGGCGCTCTCCACAGGAAAGGCGAGAGGAACTCCAGGATCGTGCCACATTCCCAGAGTCTCCCAGATGTCTCAGTCCATTCCAGGGAAACCTGTTTTCCCAGCACTGCCTCGACTTTCAAGCCGAGGATCGACTCACACCACGGTGACTCGTGGGACAGCCCTGTGGGAAAGCCTCGTGGGAAAGCCTTGTGGGAAAGCCTCGAGGGAAAGCCACAGATCCCTTGATCCACGCGAAGGGAAGCGCGACACTGCTGCTACAGCTCGAGAGGAAAGCGCAGGTGCATGCCCCCACTCGAGACGAGGACTGACTCCCCTGGGGAGACTCCAGAAGAACCCAAGATCCACGTAAGCACTGGAGAGTATCCTCAGGTTCCGGCACCCACTCCACACAATATCTTAGGCCCCGGCATCGACGGGAGAGAATCCCGAGAGGTCCCCGAGCAACTCGCATGGGGACTGCATTTCCTGAGCCACCAGAGCGGGTCCTTGAGGTCCCCCGTCGTAAGTTGAGAGCACCTGCCGCAACTCGAGAAAATCCAGGAGGTTCTCCCCTGCAGGCGAGATGAGGCCCATTTCCGCTGAGGCGTCTCGAGGTTAATCACACCTAAACTCTGGAACTTCCAAAAGGGTCCTTCACACCCTTGCTGCAACTCAAGAAGTTCCCCGTCATACCCGTCTCCACTCGAAAGGAAGTACAAGAGTCCCGCCCACATCCAGAGAGCCCCCGTTTCCGTCTCCTAGCTCGATAGGAGGTATCCTTTCCCTGCGTGCTCGGGAAAAGAATTCCCGCCGTTCCCGTCGCATCTCAAGAGGATGTGCTCTCCCCAGGAAAGGCGAGAGGAACTCCAGGGTCGTGCCACCATTCCCAGAGTCCCCAGATGTCTCAGTCCATTCCAGGAAATCTGTTTTCCCTGCACTGCCTCGAATTTCAAGCCGAGCATCGACTCACACCAAGGTGGCACGTGGAACAGCCCTGTGGGAAAGCCTCGTGGGAAAGACTCGTGG
>NW_017195128.1:0-9054 GCF_001704415.2 Capra hircus
CCACAGATCCCTTGATCCACGCAAAGGGAAGTGTGACACTGCTGCTACAGCTCGGGAGGAAAGCGCACGTGCATGCCCCCACTCGAGACGAGGACTGACTCCCCTGGGAGACTCCAGAAGTACCCAAGACCATGTCAGCACTGGAGAGGAATCCTCAGGTTCCGGCACGGACTCCACAAAGATCTTAGGCCCCGTCATTGACGGGAGAGGAATCCCGAAAGGCCCGGAGCAACTCGCATGGGACTGGCCTTTCCTGAGGCCACCAGAGCGGGTCCCTGAGGTCCCCATTGTAAGTCGAGAGCACCTGCCGCACCTCGAGAAAATCCAGGAGGTTCTCCCTTCCAGGCGAGATTAGGCCCATTTCCGCTGAGCATCTCGAGGCTAATCACACCTAACCTCTTGACTTTACAAAGGGTCCTTCACACCCTTGCTGCAACTCAAGAAGTTCCCCAACATACCCGTCTCTACTGGAGAGGAAGCACGAGAGTCCCGCCCTCATCCAGAGAGCCCCGTTTCCGCCTCATAGCTCGAGAGAAGGGATATTTCCTGCGTGGTCGGGAAAGAAATTCCGGCGTTCCCGTCGCATCTCAAGAGGAGGTGCTCTCCACAGGAAAGGCGAGAGGAACTCCAGGGTCGTGCCACCATTCCAGAGTCCCCCAGATGTCTCAGTCCATTCCAGGGAAAACGTGTTTCCCTGCACTGCCTCGACTTACAAGCCGAGGATCGACTCACATCAAAGGTGGCACGTGGACAGCCCTGTGGGAAAGCCTCGAGGGAAAGCCTCGTGGGAAAGCCTCGAGGGAAAAGTTGCAGATTCCTTGATCCACGCGAAGGGAAGCATGACACTGCTGCACATCTCGGGAGGAAAGCGCACGTGCATGCCCCCACTTGAGACGAGGACTGACTCCCCTGGGGCGACTCCAGCCGTACCCAAATATCCATGTCAGCACTGGAGAGGAATCCTCAGGTTCCGGCACCTACTCCACACAAGGTCTTAGGCCCGGGCATCGACGGGAGGAAAGAGAGGCCCGAGCAACTCGCTTGGGGACTGGCCTTTCCTGAGGCCACCGCGGGGTCCGTGAGGTCCCCGTCGTAAGTCGAGAGCACCTGCCACAACTCGAGAAAATCCAGGAGGTTCTCCCCTCCAGGCGAGATGAGGCCCATTTCCCCTGAGGCATCTCGAGGCTAATCAAACCTAAACGTCTGGAACTTACAAAGGGTCTTTCACACCCTTGCTGCAACTCAAGAAGTTCCCCGACATACCCGTCTCCACTCGAGAGGAATCACGAGAGTCCCGCCCTCATCCAGAGGAGCCCCGTTTCCGCCTCCTAGCTCGAGAGGAGGGATCCTTCCCCTGCGTGGTCGGGAAAGAATCCCGGCATTTCCGTCGCATCTCAAGTGAGGCGCTCTCCACAGGAAAGGCGAGAGGAACTCCAGGTCGTGCCACCATTCCCAGAGTCCCCCAGATGTCTCAGTCCACATCCAGGGAAACGTATTTCCTTTCACTGCCTCGACTTTCAAGCCGAGGATGACTCACACCACGGTGGCACGTGGACAGCCATTTGGGAAAGCCTTGTGGAAAGCTCGAGGGAAAGCCTCGTGGGAAAGCCTCGAGGGGAAAAGCCTCAGATCCCTTGATCCACGCGAAGGAAAGCCTGACAGCTGCTGCTATAGCTGGGAAGGAAAGCGCACGTGCATGCCCCCACTCGAGACGAGGACTGACTCCCAGGGAGACTCAGGAAGTACCCCAAGATCCATGTCAGCACTGGAGAGGAATCCTCAGGTTCCGGCACCGACTCCACACAAGGTCTTAGGCCCCGCATCGACGGAGAGGAATCCCGAGAGGCCCCCGAGCAACTCGCATGGGGAATGGCCTTTCCTGAGGCCACCAGAGCAGGTCCCTGAGGTCCCGTCGTAAGTGGAGAGCACCTGCTGCAACTCGAGAAAATCCAGGAGGTTCTCGCCTCCAGGCGAGATGAGGCCCATTTCCACTGAGGCGTCTCGAGGCTAATCACACCTAACTCTGGAACTTCCAAAAGGGTCCTTCACACCCTTGCTGCAACTCAAGAAGTTCCCGACATACCGTCTCCACTCGAGAGGAAGCACGAGAGTCCCGCCCCATCCAGAGGAGCCCCGTTTCCGCCTCCTAGCTCGAGAGGAGGGATCCTTTCCCTGCGTGGTCGGGGAAAGAATTCCCGGCTTCCCGTCGCATCTCAAGAGGAGGCGTCTCCACAGGAAAGGCGAGAGGAACTCCAGGGTCGTGCCACCATTCCAGAGTCCCCCAGATGTCTCAGTCCATTCCAGGGAAACCTGTTTTCCCTACACTGCCTCGACTTTCAAGCCGAGGATCGACTCACACCACGGTGGCACGTGGACAGCCCTGTGGGAAAGCCTCGGGAAAGCCCATGGGAAAGCGACCCCTGATCCTTGATCCACGCGAAGGGAAGCGTGACACTGCTGCTACAGCTCGGGAGGAACGCACTAGCATGCCCACCACTCGAGACGAGGACTGACTCCCTGGGAGACTCCAGAAGTACCCCAAGATCCATGTCAGCACTGGAGAGGAATCCTCAGGTTCCGGCACCGATTCCACACAAGGTCTTAGGCCCGCTTCGACGGATAGGAATCCCGAGAGCCCCCGAGCATCTCGCATGGGACTGGCCTTTCCTGAGGCCACCAGAGCGGGTCCCTGAGGTCCCCCAGTCGTAAGTCGAGAGCACCTGCCGCAACTCGAGAAAATCCAGGAGGTTCTCCCCTCCAGGCGAGATGAGGCCCATTTCCGCTGAGCGTCTGGAGGGCTAATCACATCTAACATCTGGAACTTCCAAAGGGTCTTTCACTCCTTTACTGCAACTCAAGAAGTTCCTCGACAAACCGGTCTCCCACTCGAAGGAAAGCACGAGATTCCGCCCACATCCAGCAGAGACCCGTTTCCGCCACCTAGCTCGAGAGTAGGGATCCTTTCCCTGCGTGGTCGGAAAGAATTCCCGGCGTTCCCTTCGCATCTCAAGAGGAGGCGCTCTCCACAGGAAGTTGAGAGGAACTCCAGGGTTGTGCCACCATTCCCAGAGTCCCCCAGATGTCTCAGTCCATTCCAGGGAAACCTGTTTTCCCTGCACTGCTCGACTTTCTAGCCGGGATTGACTCACACACGGTGGCACGTGGACAGCACTGTGGGAAAGCCTCGTGGGAAAGGCCTTGAAGGAAAGCCACAGATCCCTTGATCCACTGAAGGGAAGCGCGACGCTGCTGCTACAGCTCGGTAGGAAAGTGCACGTGCATGCCCCCACTCGAGACGAGGACTGACTCCCCTGGGGAGACTCCAGAAGTACCCCAAGATCCATGTCAGCACTGGAGAGGAATCCTCAGGTTCCGGCACCGACTCACACAAGATCTTAGCCCCTGCATCGACGGGAGAGGAATTCCGAGAGGGCCTCCGAGCAACTCGCATGGGGACTGGCCTTTCGTGACGCCACCACAGTGGGTCCCTGAGGTTCCCGTCGTAAGTCGAGAGCACCTGCCAACTCGAGAAAATCCAGGAGGTTCTCCCTCCATTCGAGATGAGGCCCATTTCCGCTGAGGCGTCTTGAGGCTAATCACACTAAACTCTGGAACTTCCAAAGGGTCCTTCACACCCTTGCTGCAACTCAAGAAGTTCCCCGACATAACCCGACTCCACTCGAGAGGAAGCACGAGAGTCCCGCCCACAACCAGAGGAGCCCCGTTTCCGCCTCCTAGCTCGAGAGGAGGGATCCTTTCCCTGAGTGGTCGGGAAAGAATTCCCGCCTTCCGTCGCATCTCAATTGGAGGCAGTCTCCACAGGAAAGGCGAGAGGAACTCCAGGTCGTGCCACATTCCCAGAGTCCCCCAGATGTCTCAGTCCATTCCAGGGAAACCTGTTTCCCTACACTGCCCGACTTTCAAGCCGAGGATCGACTCACACCACGGTGGCACGTGGGACAGCCCTGTGGGAAAGCCTCGTGGGAAAGCCTCATGGGAAAGCCTCGAGGGAAAGCCCCTGATCCCTTGATCCACGCGAAGGGAAGCGTGACACTGCTGCTACATCTCGGGAGGAAAGCGCACGTGCATGCCCCCACTTGAGACGAGGACTGACTCCCCTGGGGCGACTCCAGAAGTACCCAATATCCATGTCAGCACTGGAGAGGAATCCTCAGGTTCCGGCACTTACTCCACACAAGGTCTTAGGCCCGGCATCGACGGGAGAGGAATCCCGAGAGGCCCCAAGCAACTCGCTTGGGACTGGCCTTTCCTGAGGCCACCAGAGCGGTCCCTGAGGTCCCCGTCGTAAGTCGAGAGCACCTGCCACAACTCGAGAAAATCCAGGAGGTTCTCCCTCCAGGCGAGATGAGGCCCATTTCCCCTGAGGCATCTCGAGGCTAATCAACCTAACGTCTGGAACTTACAAAGGGTCTTTCACACCCTTGCTGCAACTCAAGAAGTTCCCCCGACCTACCCGTCTCCACTCGAGAGGAAGCACGAGAGTCCCGCCCTCATCCAGAGGAGCCCCGTTTCCGCCCTAGCTCGAGAGGAGGATCCTTCCCTGCGTGGTCGGGAAAGAAATCCCGGCATTCCGTCGCATCTCAAGTGGAGGCGCTCTCCACAGGAAAGGCGAGAGGAACTCCAGGTCGTGCCACCATTCGCCAGAGTCCCCCCAGATGTCTCAGTCCATCCAGGGAAACGTTTTCCGCACTGCCCGACTTTCAAGCCGAGGAATGACTCACACCACGGTGGCACGTGGACAGCCATTTGGGAAAGCCTCGTGGGAAAGCCTCGTGGGAAAGACTCGGGGGAAAGCCACAGATTCCTTCATCCACGCGAAGGGAAGCGTGACAATACAGCTACAGCTCGGGAGGAAAGCGCATGTGCATGCCCCAACTCGAGACGAGGACTGACTCCCCTGGGAGACTCCAAAAGTACCCAGATCCATGTCAGCACTGGAGTGGAATCCTCCGGTTCCTGCAACCGACTCTACACAAGGTCTTAGGCCCCAGCATCGACGGGAGAGGAATCCCGAGAGCCCCAGCAACTAGCATGGGGACTGGCCTTTCTGAGGCGCCAGAGCGGTCCCAGAGGTCCCGTCGTAAGTCGAGAGCACCCTGCCGCAACTAGAGAAAATCCAGGAGGTTCTCCCTTCCAGGCGAGATGAGGCCCATTTCCGCTGAGGCGTCTCGAGGCTAATCACACGAACATCTGGAACTTCCAAAGGGTCCTTCACACCCTTGCTGCAACTCAAGAAGTTCCCGACATACCCGTCTCCACTCGAAAAGGAAGCACGAGAGTCCGGCCCACATCCAGAGGAGCCCCGTTTCCGCTCCTAGCTCGAGAGGAGGGATCCTTTCCCTGCGTGTTCGGGAAAAGAATTCCCGGCGTTCCGCGCATCTCAAGAGAGGCGCTCTCCACAGGAAAGGCGAGAGGAACTCCAGGGTCGTGCCACCATTTCCCAGAGTCCCCAGATGTCTCAGTCCATTCAGGGAAACTTTTTTCCCTGCACTGCCTCGAATTTCAAGCCGAGGATCGACTCACACCACGGTGGCACGTGGACAGCCCTGTGGAAAGCCGGGAAAGCCTCGTGGAAAGCCTCGAGGGAAAGCCCAGATCCCTTGATCCACGGGAAGGGAAGCTGACACTGCTGCTACAGCTGGGGAGGAAAGCGCACGTGCATGCCCCCACTCGAGACGAGGACTGACTCCCCAGGGGAGACTCCAGAAGTACCCCCCAAGATCCATGTCAGCACTGGAGAGGAATCCTCAGGTTCCGGCACCGACTCCACACAAGGTCTTAGGCCCGGCATCGACGGGAGAGGAATCCCGAGAGGCCCCGAGCAACTCGCATGGGACTGGCCTTTCCTGAGGCCACCAGAGCGGGTCCCTGAGGTCCCCGTCGTAAGTGAGAGACCTGCCGCAACTCGAGAAAATCCAGGAGGTTCTCCCCTCCAGGCGAGATGAGGCCCATTTCCGCTGAGGCGTCTGAGGCTAATCACACCTAACTCTGGAACTTCCAAAGGGGTCCTTCACACCCTTGCTGCAACTCAAGAAGTTCCCGACATACCCGTCTCCACTCGAGAGGAAGCACGAGAGTCCCCGCCCACATCCAGAGGAGCCCCGTTTCCGCCTCCTAGCTCGAGAGGAGGATCCTTTCCCTGCGTGGTCGGAAAGAATTCCCGGCGTTCCCGTCGCATCTCAAGGAGGCGCTCTCCACAGGAAAGGCGAGAGGAACTCCAGGGTCGTGCCACCATTCCCAGAGTCCCCCAGATGTCTCAGTCCATTCCAGGGAAACCTGTTTTCCCTGCACTGCCTCGACTTTCAAGCCGAGGATCGACTCACACCACGGTGGCACGTGGGACAGCCCTGTGGGAAAGCCTCGTGGGAAAGCCTCATGGGAAAGCTCGAGGGAAAGCCCGATCCCTTGATCCACGCGAAGGGAAGCGTGACACTGCTGCTACAGCTCGGAGGAAAGCGCACGTGCATGCCCCACTCGAGACGAGGACTGACTCCCCTGGGGAGACTCCAGAAGTACCCCCCAAGATCCATGTCAGCACTGGGAGAGGAATCCTCAGGTTCCGGCACCGACTCCACACAAGGTCTTAGGCCCCGCATCGACGGGAGAGGAATCCCGAGAGGCCCCCGAGCAACTCGCATGGGGACTGGCCTTTCCTGAGGCCACCAGAGCGGGTCCCTGAGGTCCCCGTCGTAAGTCGAGAGCACCTGCCGCAACTCGAGAAAATCCAGGAGGTTCTCCCCTCCAGGCGAGATGAGGCCCATTTCCGCTGAGGCGTCTCGAGGCTAATCACACTAACATCTGGAACTTCCAAAGGGTCTTTCACCCTTTGCTGCAACTCAAGAAGTTCCCGACAAACCGGTCTCCACTCGAGAGGAAGCACGAGAGTCCGCCCACATCCAGAGGAGACCCGTTTCCGCCTCCTAGCTCGAGAGTAGGGATCCTTTCCCTGCGTGGTCGGGAAAGAATTCCCGCGTTCCCGTCGCATCTCAAGAGGAGGCGCTCTCCACAGGAAAGGAGAGGAACTCCAGGGTGTGCCACCATTCCCAGAGTCCCCCAGATGTCTCAGTCCATTCCAGGGAAACCTGTTTTCCCTGCACTGCTCGACTTTCAAGCCGGGATCGACTCACACCACGGTGGCACGTGGGACAGCCTGTGGGAAAGCCTCGTGGGAAAGCCTTGATGGAAAGCCACAGATCCCTTGATCCACACGAAGGGAAGCGCGACACTGCTGCTACAGCTCGGTAGGAAAGCGCACGTGCATGCCCCACTCGAGACGAGGACTGACTCCCCTGGGGAGACTCCAGAAGTACCCCAAGATCATGTCAGCACTGGAGAGGAATCCTCAGGTTCCGGCACCGACTCCACACAAGATCTTATGCCCCGCATCGACGGAGAGGAATCCGAGAGGGCCCGAGCAACTCGCATGGGGACTGGCCTTTCCTGAGGCCACCAGAGCGGGTCCCTGAGGTTCCCGTCGTAAGTCGAGAGCACCTGCCGCAACTCGAGAAAATCCAGGAGGTTTCTCCCTCCAGGCGAGATGAGGCCCATTTCCGCTGAGGCGTCTTGAGGCTAATCACACCTAACCTGGAACTTCCAAAGGGTCCTTCACACCCTTGCTGCAACTCAAGAAGTTCCCGACATACCCGTCTCCACTCGAGAGGAAGCACGAGAGTCCCGCCCACATCCAGAGGAGCCCCGTTTCCGCCTCCTAGCTCGAGAGGAGGGATCCTTTCCCTGCGTGGTCGGGAAAGAATTCCCGGCCTTCCGTCGCATCTCAAGGAGGCGCTCTCCACAGGAAAGGCGAGAGGAACTCCAGGGTCGTGCCACATTCCCAGAGTCCCCCAGATGTCTCAGTCCATTCCAGGGAAACCTGTTTTCCCTACACTGCCCGACTTTCAAGCCGAGGATCGACTCACACCCACGTGGCCACTTGGGCAGCCCTGTGGAAAAGCCTCGTGGGAAAGCCTCATGGGAAAGCCTCGAGGAAAAGCCCAGATCCTTGATCCACGCGAAGGGAAGCGTGACACTGCTGCTACAGCTCGGGAGGAAAGCGCACTTGCATGCCCCACTCGAGACGAGGACTGACTCCCTGGGGAGACTCCAGAAGTACCCCAAGATCCATGTCAGCACTGGAGAGGAATCCTCAGGTTCCGGCACCGACTCCACACAAGGTCTTAGGCCCGGCATCGACGGGAGAGGAATCCGAGAGGCCCCCGAGCAACTCGCATGGGGACTGGCCTTTCCTGAGGCCACCAGAGCGGGTCCTGAGGTCCCCGTCGTAAGTCGAGAGCACTGCTGCAACTCGAGAAAATCCAGGAGGTTCTCCCCTCCAGGCGAGATGAGGCCCATTTCCACTGAGGCGTCTCGAGGCTAATCACACCTAACTCTGGAACTTCCAAAGGGTCCTTCACACCCTTGCTGCAACTCAAGAAGTTCCCGACATACCCCGTCTCCACTCGAGAGGAAGCACGAGAGTCCCGCCCACATCCAGAGGAGCCCCGTTTCCGCCTCCTAGCTCGAGAGGAGGGATCCTTTCCCTGCGTGGTCGGGAAAAATTCCCGGCTTCCCGTCGCATCTCAAGAGGAGGCGCTCTCCACAGGAAAGGCGAGAGAACTCCAGGGTCGTGCCCACATTCCCAGAGTCCCCAGATGTCTCAGTCCATTCCAGGGAAACCTGTTTTCCCTGCACTGCCTCGACTTTCAAGCCGAGGATCGACTCACACCACGGTGGCACGTGGGACAGCCTTGTGGAAAGCCTCGTGGGAAAGCCTCGGAAAGCCTCGAGGGAAAGCCCAGATCCTTGATCCACGCGAAGGGAAGCGTGACACTGCTGCTACAGCTCGGGAGGAAAGCGCACGTGCATGCCCCCACTCGAGACGAGGACTGACTCCCTGGGGAGACTCCAGAAGTACCCAAGATCCATGTCAGCACTGGAGAGGAATCCTCAGGTTCCGGCACCGACTCCACACAAGGTCTTAGCCCCGGCTTCGACGGGAGAGGAATCCCGAGAGGCCCCGAGCAACTCGCATGGGGA
>NW_017195129.1:0-9054 GCF_001704415.2 Capra hircus
TGGTGGTGGAAAGCCTCGAGGGAAAGCCACAGATCCCTTGATCCACGCGAAGGGAAGCATGACACTGCTGCTACAGCTCGGGAGGAAAAGGCGCACGAGCATGCCCCATTCGACGTGCGGTCTGACTCCCTGGGGAGACTCCAAAGAACCCAAGATCCATGTCAGCACTGAGAGTAATCCTCAGGTTCCCGCACAGACTCCACACAGGTCTTAGGCCCCGGCATCGATGGGAGAGAAATCCCGAGAGGCTCCCGAGCAACTGGCATGGGGACTGGCTTTTCTGAGGCCACCATTTCGGGTCCCTGTGATCCCAGACATAAGTCGAGAGCACCCGCCTCAACTCGAGAAAATCCAGGAGGTTGTTCCCTCCAGGCGAGATGAGGCCCATTTCCGCTGAGGCGACTCGAGGCTAATCACACCTAACCTCTGGAACTTCCAAGGGTCCTTCACACCCTTGCTGCAACTCAAAAAGTTCCCTGACATGCCCATCTCCACTCGAGAGGAAGCACGAGAGTCCCGCAAACATGCAGAGGAGCCCGTTTCCGCTCCTAGCTCGAGAGGAGGGATTCTTTCCCTGCGTGGTCGGGAAAGAATTCCCGGTATTCCCGTCGCATCTCAAGAGGAGGCGCTCTCCACAGGAAATCGACAGGAACTCCAGGGTCGTGTCACCATTCCCAGAGTCCCCAGATGTCTCAGTCCATTCCAGGGAAACCTATTTTTCCCTGAACTTCCTTGACTTTGAAGCCGAGGATCAACTCACACCACGGTGGCACGTGGGACAGCCCTGTGGGAAAGCCTCGTGGGAAAGCCTCGAGGGAAAGCCACAGATCCCTTGATTCACGGCGAATGGAAGCCTGACACTGCTGCTGCAGCTCGGTTGGAAAGCGAATGTGCATGCCCCTCTCGAGACGAGGACTGACTCCCTGGGGAGACTCCAGAAGTAACCCAAGATCCATGTCAGCACTGGAGAGGAATCCTCAGGTTCCGGCACCGTCTCCACACAAGGTCTTAGGCCCCGGTATCGATGGGAGAGGAATCCCGAGAGGCCCCCGAGCAACTCGCATGGGGACTGGCCTTTCCTGAGGCCACCAGAGCGGGTCTCTGCTGTCCTCGGCGTAAGTCGCGAGCACCTGGGCGAAACTCGAGAAATTCCAGGAGGTTCTCCCCTCCAGGCGAGATGAGACCCATTTCCGCTGACCTGTCTCAGGCTAATCACACCTAACCTCTGGAACTTCCCAAAGGGTCCTTCACACCTTTGCTGCAAACTCAAGAAGTTCCCGACAAAGCCGTCTCCACTCGAGAGGAAGCAGGAGAGTCCCGCCCACATCCAGAGGAAAGCGGTTTCCGCCTCCTAGCTCCGAGAGGAGGGATCCTTTCCTTGTGTGGTCGGGAAAGAATTCCCGGTGTTCCCGTCGCATCTCAAAAAGAGGAGCTCTCCACAGTAAAGGCGAGAGGAAATCCAGGGTCGGGCCACCATTCCAGAGTCCCCCAGATGTCTCAGTCCATTCCAGGGAAACCTGTTTTCTCTGCACTTCCTCGACTTTCAAGCCGAGGATCGACTCACACCACGGTGGCACGTGGGACAGCCATGTGGGAAAGCCTCCTGGGAAAGCCTCGTGGGAGAGCCTCAAGGGAAAGGCTAAGATCACTTGATCCACGCGACGGGAAGCGTGACACTGCTGCTACAGCTCGGGAGGAAAGCGCACGTGCATGCCCCCACTCGAGACGAGGACTGACTCCCCTGGGGAGACTCCAGAATCTCCTCAAGATCTATGTCAGCACTGGAGAGGAATCCACATGTTCCGTCACTGACTCCAGAAAAGGTCTTAGGCCACGGCATCGTCGGGAGAGGAATCGCGAGTGGCCCCCAGCAACTCGCATGGGGACTGGCCTTTCCTAAGGCCACCAGAGCGGATCCCTGAGTTCCCCGTCGTATGTCCAGAGCACCTGCCGCAACTTGAGAAAATCCAGGAGGTCCTCCCCTTCCAGGCCAGATGAGGCCCATTACCGCTGAGGTTTCTCAAGGCTAATCACACCTAACCTCTTGAATTTCCAAAGGGTCCTTCACACCCTTGCTGCAACTGAGGAATTTCCCCGACATTCCCGTCTCCACTCGAGAGGAAGCACGAGAGTCCCCCCCACATCCAGAGGAGCCCCGTTTCCGCCTCATAGCTCGAGAGGAAGGATCTTTCCCTGAGTGGTCGGGAAAGAATTCCCGGCGTTCCCGTCGCATGTCAAGAGGAGGCGCTCTCCACAGGAAAGGCGAGAGGAACTCCAGGGTCGTGGCCAACATTCCAGGAGTCCCCCAGATGGCTCAGTCCATTCCAGGGAAACCTGTTTTCCCCGCACTGCCTCGACTTTCAAGCCGAGGATCGGACTCACACATCGGTGGCACGTGGGACAGCCCTGTGGGAAAGCCTCGTGGGAAATCTTCGGGGGAAAGCCTCGAGGGAAAGCCACAGATCCCTTGATCCACGCGAAGGGAAGCGTGACACTGCTACTGCACCTCGGGAGGAAAGCGCACGTGCATGCCCCCACTCGAGACGAGGACTGACAGCCCTGGGGAGACTCCAGAAGTACCCCAAGGTCCATGTCAGCAACCTCAGCCTCCGGGACCGACTCCACACAAGGTCTTAGGCCCCGGCATCGACGGGAGAGGAATCCCGAGAGGTCCCCGAGCAACTCGCATGGGGACTGGCCTTTCCTGAGGCCACCAGAGCGGGTCCCTGAGTTCCCAGAGCGGGTCCCTGAGTTCCCCGGGGTAAGCTCAGAGCACCTGACGCAACTTGAGAAAATCGGGGAGGTTCTCCCTTCCTGGCGAGATGAGGCCCATTTCCGCTGAGGTGTCTCAAGGCTAATCACACCTAACCTCTGGAACGTCCAAAGGGTCCTTCACACCCTTGCTGCAACTCAACAAGTTCCCTGACATAACCATCTCCACTCGAGAGGAAGAACGAGAGTCTCGCCCACATCCAGAGGAGCCCCGTTTCCGGCCGCATAGCTCGAGAGGTGGGATCCTTTCCCTGCGTGGTCGGGAAAGAATTCCCGGCCTTCCCGTCGCATCTCAAGAGGAGGCGCTCTCAACTGGAAAGGCTAGAGGTACTCCAGGGTCGTGCCACCATTCCCAGAGTCCCCCAGATGTCTCAGTCCATTCCAGGGAAACCTGTTTTCCCTGAACTGCCTCGACTTTCAAGCCGAGGATCGACTCACACCACCGTGGCGCGTGGGACAGCCCTGTGGGAAAGCCTCGTGGGAAAGCCTGGTGGGAAAGCCTCGTGGGAAAACCACGAGGGAAAGCCACAGATCACTTGATCCACGCGAAGAGAAGCGTGACACTGCTGCTACAGTTCGGGAGGAAAGCACACGTGCATGCCCCCACTCAAGACGACGACTAACTCCCCTGGGAGGACTTAGAAGTAACCCAAGATCCATGTCAACACTGGAGAGGAATCCTCAGGTTCTGGCACACAAGATCTTAGGCCCCGGCATCGACGGGAGAGGAATCTCGAGAGGCCCCCGAGCAACTCGCATGGGGCCTGGCCTTTCCTGAGGCCACCAGAGCGGAGTCCCTGAGGTCCCCGTCGTAAGACGAGAGCACCTGCCGCAACTAGAAACAATCCAGGAGGTTGTCCCCTCCAGGCGAGATGAGGCCCATTTCCGCTGAGGCGTCTCGAGGCTAATCACACCTAACCTCTGGAACTTCCAAAGGGTCCTTCACACCCTTGCTTGCAACTCAAGAAGTCCCCCAATATTCCCGTCTCTACTCGAGAGTAAGCAAGAGAGTCCCGCCCACATCCAGAGGAGCCCCGTTTCCGCCTCCTAGCTAGAGAGGAGGGATCCTTTCCATGCGTGGTCGGGAAAGAATTCCCGGCGTTCTCGTCGCATCTCAAGAGGAGGCGCTCTCCACTGGAAGGTAGAGGAACTCCCGGGCCTTGCCACCATTCCCAGAGTCCCGCAGATGTCTAAGTCCATTCCAGGGAAATCTGTTTTCCCTCGATTGCCGCGACTTTCAAGCCGAGGATCGACTCACACCACCGTGGCACGTGGGACAGCCCTGTGGGAAAGCCTCCTGGGAAAGCCTCGAGGGAAAGCTACAGATCCCTTGATCCACGCGAAAGGAAGCGTTGCACTGCTGCTACAGCTTGGGAGGAAATCGCACGTTCATGCCCCCACATAAGACGACGACTAACTCCCCTGGGGAGACTCCAGAAGTACCCCAAGATCCATGTCAGCACTGAAGAGGAAACTTCATGTTCCGGCACCGACTCCACACAGGGTCTTAGGCCCCGGCATCCACGGGAGAGGAATCCCGAGAGGCCCCCGAGCAACTTGCATGGGGACTGGCCTTTCCTAGGCCACCAGAGCGGGTCCCTGAGGTCCCCGTAGTAAGTCAAGAGCACCTGCCGCAACTCGAGAAAATCCAGGAGGTTCTCCCCTCCAGGCGAGATGAGGCCCTTTTCCTCTGAGGCGTCTCGAGGCTAACCATACCTAACATCTGGAACTTCCAAAGGGTCCTTCACACCCTTGCTGCAACTCAAGAAGTTCCCTGACATACCTGACTCCACTCGAGAGGAAGCACGAGAATCCCGCCCACATCCAGAGGAACCCCGTTTCCGCCTCATACCTCGAGGTCAGGTATCCTTTCCCTGCATGTTCGGGAAAGAATTCCCGGTGTTGCCGTCGCATCTCGTGAGGAGCCGCTCTCCACAGGAAAGGCGAGAGAAACTCCAGTGTCGTGCCATCATTCCAAGAGTCCCCACAGATATCTCCGTGTGCCAGGGTCCAGCCCCGCTGGATCCAGGGAATTCGACGGATGGACGGCGTTGACGTGGAAAGTCTTGTGTATTTATTAATGTAAGATGAGATTAAGAAATTATAGGGTAGTAAGAAGATTAACTGGAGGAAAAAGGCTGAATAGCTAGGTTTACGCGGAAGGCCAATAAAATTCCCGACAAAGAATTTTCTGGCGGACTCTGGGAATGTGGCTCGACCCTGGAGTTCCTCTCGCCTTTCCTGTGGAGAGCGCCTCTTCTTGAGATGCAACGGGAGCACCGGGAATTCTTTCCCGACCACGCAGGGAAAGGATCCCTCCTCTCGAGCTAGGAGGCGCAAACGGGGCTTCTCTGGATGTGGGCGGGACTCTCGTGCTTCCTCTCGAGTGGATATGGGTATGTCAGGGAACTTCTTGAGTTGCAGCAAGGGTGTGAAAAACCCTTTGTAAGTTCCAGATATTAGATGTGTTTAGCCTCAAGACGCCTCAGCGGAAATGGGCCTCATCTCGCCTGGAGGGGAGAACCTCCTGGATTTTCTCGAGTTGCGGCAGGTGCTCTCGACTTACGAGGGGGACCTCAGGGACCCGCTCTGGTGGCCTCAGGAAAGGCCAGTCCCCATGCGAGTTGCTCGGGGGCCTCTCGGGATTCCTCTCCCCTTGATCCCGGGGCCAAAGACCTCGTGTGGAGTCAGTCCCGGAGCATGAGGATTCCTCTCCAGTGCTGACATGGATCTTGGGGTACTTCTGGAGTCTCCCCAGCGGAGTCAGTCCTCGTCTCGAGTGGGGGCATGCACGTGCGCTTTCCTCCCGAGCTGTAGCAGCAGTGTCGCGCTTCCCTTCCCGTGGATCAAGGGATCTGTGGCTTTCCATTCCGGCTTTCCCAGGAGGCTTTCACACGAGGCTTTCCCACAGGGTTGTCCCACGTGCCACCATGCTGTGAGTCGATCCTCGGCTTGAAAGTCGAGGCAGTGCAGTGAAAACAGGTTTCCCTGGAATGGACTGAGACATCTGGGGGACTCTGGGAATGGTGGCACGACCCTGGAGTTACTCTCGCCTTTCCTGTGGAGAGCGCCTCCTCTTGAGTTGCGACGGGAACGCGGGGAATTCTTTCCCCACCATGCAGGAAAAGGATCCCTCCTCTCGAGCTAGGAGGCGGAAACGGGGCTCCTCTGGATGTGGGCGGGACTCTCATGCTTCCTCTCGAGTGGAGACGGGTATGTCGGGGAACTTCTTGAGTTGCAGCAAGGGTGTGAAGGACCCTTTGGAAGTTCCAGAGGTTAGATGTGATTAGCCACTAGACGCCTCAGCGGAAATGGGCCTCATCTCGCCTGGAGGGGAGAACCTCCTGGATTTTCTCGAGTTGCGGCAGGTGCTCTCGACTTACGCCGGGGACCTCAGGGGCCCGCTCTGGTGGCCTCAGGAAAGCTCAGTCCCCATGCGAGTTGCTCGGGGGCCTCTCGGGATTCCTCTCCCGTCGATGCCGGGGCCTAAGACCTTGTGTGGAATCGGTGCCGGAACCTGAGGATTCCTCTCCAGAGTTGACATGGATCTTGGGGTACTTCTGGAGTCTCCCCAGGGGAGTCAGTCCTCGTCTCGAGTGGTGGCATGCACGTGTGCTTTCCTCCCGAGATGTAGCAGCAGTGTCACGCTTCCCTTCGCGTGCATCAAGGGATCTGTGGCTTTCCCTCGAGGCTTTCCCATGAGGCTTTCCCACGAGGCTTTCCCACAGGGCTGTCCCACGTGCCACCGTGGTGTGTGTCTATCCTCGGCTTGAAAGTCGAGGCAGTGCAGGGAGAACAGGTTTCCCTGGAATGGACTGAGACATCTGGGGGACTCTGGGAATGGTGGAACGACCCTGGAGTTCCTCTCGCCCTTCCTGTGGAGAGTGCCTCCTCTTGAGATGCGACGGGAAGGCCGGGAATTCTTTCCCGAAAACGCAGGGAAAGGATCCCTCCTCTCGAGCTAGGAGGCGGAAACGGGGCTCCTCTGGATGTGGGCGGACTCTCGGTGCTTCCTCTCGAGTGGAGACGGGTATGTCGGGGGAACTTCTTGAGTTGCAGCAAGGCTGTGAAGGACCCTTCGGAAGTTCCAGATGTTAGATGTGATTAGCCTCTAGACGCCTCAGCGGAAAATGGGCCTCATCTCCGCCTGGGAGGGGAGAACCTCCCTGGATGTTCTCGAGTTGCGGCAGGTGCTCTCGACTTTCGCCGGGGACCTCAGGGACCCGCTCTGGTGCCCTCAGGAAAGCCCAGTCCCCATGCGAGATGCTCGGGGCCTCTCGGGATTCCTCTCCCGTCGATGCCGGGGCCTAAGACCTTGTGTGGAATCGGTGCCGGAACCTGAGGATTCCTCTCCAGTGTTGACATGGATCTTGGGGTACTTCTGGAGTCTCCCCAGGGGAGTCAGTCCTCGTCTCGAGTGGGGCATGCACGTGCGCTTTCCTCCCGAGATGTAGCAGCAGTGTCGCGCTTCCCTTCGCGTGGATCAAGGGATCTGTGGCTTTCCCTCGAGGCTTTCCCACGAGGCTTCCCACGAGGCTTTCCCACAGGGCTGTCCCACGTGCCACCGTGGTGTGAGTCGATCCTCGGCTTGAAAGTCGAGGCAGTGCAGGGAAAACATTTCCTTGGAATGGACTGAGACATCTGGGGGACTCTGGGAATGGTGGCACGACCCTGGAGTTCCTCTCGCCTTTCCTGTGGAGAGCACGTCCTCTTGAGATGCGACGGAACGCCGGGAATTCTTTCCCCCACGCAGGGAAAGGATCCTCCTCTCGAGCTAGGAGGCGGAAACGGGGCTCCTCTGGATGTGGGCGGAACTCTCGTGCTTCCTCTCGAGTGGAGACGGGTATGTCGGGGAACTTCTTGAGTTGCAGCAAGGGTGTGAAGACCCTTTGAAAGTTCCAAAGGTTAGGTGTGATTAGCCTCGAGAAGCCTCAGCGGAAATGGGCCTCATCAAGCCTGGAGGGAGAACCTCCTGGATTTTCTCGAGTGGCAGGTGCTCTCGACTTCCGACGGGGACCTCAGGGACCCGCTCTGGTGGCCTCAGTAAAGGCCAGTCCCCATGCGAGTTGCTCGGGGCCTCTCGGGATTCCTCTCCCGTCGAAGCGTGGCCTAAGACCTTGTGTGGAGTCGGTGCCGGAACCTGAGGATTCCTCTCCAGTGCTGACATGGATCTGGGTACTTCTGAGTCTCCCAGGGGAGTCAGTCCTCGTCTCGAGTGGGGGCCTGCACGTGTGCTTTCCCTCGAGCTGTAGCAGCAGTGTCACGCTGGCTTAAGACCTTGTGTGGCGTCGGTGCCTGAACCTGAGAATTCCTCTGCAGTGCTGACATGGATCTTGGGGTACTTCTGAGTCTCCCCAGGGGAGTCAGTCCTCGTCGAGTGGGCTGCACGTGCGCTTTCCTCTCGAGCTGTAGCAGCAGTGTCTCGCTTCCCTTTGCTTGATCAAGGGATCTGTGGCTTTCCCTCGAGGCTTTCCCACGAGGCTTTCCCACGAGGTTCCCACGAGGCTTTTCCACAGGACTGTCCCACGTGCCACCTTGGTGTGAGTCGATCCTCGGCTTGAAAGTCGACGCAGTGCAGGGAAAACAGGTTTCCCTGGAATGGACTGAGACATCTGGGGGACTCTGGGAATGGTGGCACGACCCTGGAGTTCCTCTCGCTTTCCTGTGGAGAGCGCCTCCACTTGAGATGCGACGGGAACGCGGGAATTCTTTCCCGACCACGCAGGGAAAGGATCCCTCCTCTCGAGCTAGGAGGCGGAAACGGGGATCCTCAGGATGTGGGCGGGACTCTCGTGCTTCCTCTGGAGAAGAGACGGGTATGTCAGGGAAATTCTTGAGTTGCAGCAAGGGTGTGAAGACCCTTTGGAAGTTCCCGATGTTAGATGTGATTAGCCTCGAGACCCTCAGCGGAAATGGGCCTCATCTCGACTGGAGGGGAGAACCTCCTGGATTTTACCGAGTTGCGGCAGGTGCTCTTGACTTACGACGGGGACCTCAGGACCCGCTCTGGTGACCTCAGGAAAGGCCAGTCCCCATGCGAGTTGCTAGAGGGCCTGTCGCTGTTCCTCTCCCGTCGATGCCAGGGCTAAGACCTTGTGTGGAGTCGGTGCCGGAACCTGAGGATTCCTCTCCAGGGCTGACATGTGCATCTTGGGGTACTTCTGGAGTCTCCCCAGGGGAGTCAGTCCTCGTCTCGAGTGGGCATGCACGTGTGCTTTCCTCCCGAGCTGTAGCAGCAGTGTCACCTTCCGCTCGCGTGATCAAGGGATCTGTGGCTTCCCC
>NW_017195130.1:0-9054 GCF_001704415.2 Capra hircus
GACACTGCTGCTACAGCTCGGGAGGAAAGCGCACGTGCATGCCACACTCGAGACGAGGACTGACTTCCCTGGGGAGACTCCAGAAGTACCCCAAGAACCATGTCAGCACTGGAGAGGAATCCTCAGGATCCGGCCCTCGACTCCACACAAGGTCTTAGGCCCCGGCATCGACCCAAGAGGAATCCCGAGAGTCCCCCTTGGCAACTTGCATGGGGACTGGCCTTTCCTGAGGCCACGAGACCGGGTCCTGAGGTCCCCGTCGTAATTCGAGAGCACCTGCCGTAACTCGAGAAAATCCAGGAGATTCTCCCCTACAGGCAAAATGAGGCCTATTTCCACTGACGCATCTAGAGGCTAAGCACACCTAACCTCTGGAACTTCCAATGGTTCCTTCACACACTTGCTGCCAACTCAAGAGCTTTCCCGACATACCCGTCTACACTCAAAGGAAGCACGAGGGTCCCACATCCAGAGAAGCCCCGATCCCCCCTCGAGGCTCCAAAGGAGAGATCTTTTAACTGCTTGAATTTCCCGAGTCGAAGACCTTGTGTTGAGTTGGGACCGGAAACTGAGGATTCCTCTCCAGTGCTGACGTGGATTTTTGGGTACTTCTGGACTCTCCCCAGGGGAGTCAGTCCTCGTCTCGAGTGGGGGAAATGCACGTGGGCTTTCCTCCCTAACGGTGGCAGCAGTGTCATGCTACCCGACGGGTGGATCAAGGGATGTGTGGCTTTCCCTGTAGGATTTCCCATGAGGCTTTCCCACGAGGCTAACACACAGGGCTGTCCCAAGTGCCACCGTGGTGTGAGTCGATCCTCGGCGTGACAGTCAAGGCAGTGCAGGTAAAAGAGTTTCCTTTGGAATGGACTCAGTCCTCTGGGGGACTCTTGGAATGGTGGCACGACCCTGGAGTTCCTCTCGCCTTTCCTGTGGAGAGCGCTTCCTCTTGATGCGACGGGAATGCCGGGAATTCTTTCCCGACCACGCAGGGAAAGGATCCCTCATCTCGAGCTACAAGGAGGAAAAGGGCCTCCTCTGGATGTGCAAGGGACGCTCGCGGTTCCTCTCGAGTGGACAAGGGTATGTCGGGGAACTTCTTGAGTTGCAGCAAGGGTGTGAAGGACCCTATGGAAGTTCCAAAGGTTAGATGTGATTAGCCTCGAGTCGCCTCAGCGGAAATGGGCCTCATCTAGCCTGGAGGGGAGAATCTCCAGGATTTTCTCGAGTTGCGGTAGGTGCTCTCGATTTACGACGGGGACCACAGGGACCCTATCTGGTGGCCTCAGGAAAGGCCACTCTCCGTGCGAGTTGCTTATTGGCCTCTCGGGATTCCTCTCCCTTCAATGCTGGGGCCTAAGACCTTTTGTGAAGTCGGGGCCGTAAACTGAGAATTATTCTCCAGTGCTGACATGGATCTTGGGGTACTTCTGGAGTCTCCCCAGGGGAGTCAGTCCTCGTCTCGAGTGGGGGCATGCACGTGCGCTTTCCTCCGAGCTGTGAAGCAGTGTCACGCTTCCCATCGCGTGGATCAAGGGATCTGTGGCTTTCCCTCGAGGCTTTCCCTCAAGGCTTTCCCACGAGGCTTTCCTACGAGGCTTTACCACAGGGCTGTCCCACGTGCCACTGTGGTTTGAGTCGATCTTCGGCGTGAAAGTCGAGGCAGTTTGGGGAAAACAGGTTCCTCTGAAATGGACTGAGACATCTGGGGGACTCTTGGAATGGTGGCCTGACCTGGAGTACCTATCCCCTTTCCTGTGGAGAGGGCCTCCTCTTGAGATGCGACGGGAACCTCGGGAATTCTTTTTCGACCAAGTAGGGAAAGGATCCCTCATCTCGAGCAAAGAGGCGGAAACGGGGCTCCTTTGGATGTGGGCGGGACCCTTCTGCTTCCTCTCGAGTGCATACGGGTATATCGGGGAACTTCTTGAGTTGCAGCAAGGGTGTGAAGGAACCTTTGGACGGTCCAGGGGGTAGGTGTGATTGGCCTCGAGATGCTTCAGCAACAATGCGCCTCTGCCTCGCCTGGAGGGGAGAACCTCCAGGATTTTCTCGACTTGCGGCAGGTGCTCTCGACTTACGACGGGGACCTCAGGGACCCGCTCTGATGGCCTCAGGAAAGGCAGGTCCCCATGCGAGTTGCTAGGGGACCTCCCTGGATTCCTCTACCGTAGATGCCGGAACCTAAGACCTTGTCTGGAGTTGGGGCCGGAACCTGAGGATTCCTCTCCAGGCCTGACATGGATCTTGGGGTACTTCTGGAGTCTCCCCAGGCGATTCAGTCCTCATCTCCAGTGAGGGCATGCACGTGCGCTTTCCTCCCGAGCTCTAGCACCAGTGTCAGTCTTCCCGGCCCGACGATCAAGGGATCTGTGGCTTTCCATCTGGGCATTCCCACCAAGTTTTCCAAACAGGCTTTCCCACAGGGCTGTCCAAGTGCCACCGTTGTGTGGGTCGATCATCTGCGTGAATGTCGAGGCAGTGCAGGGGAAAACAGGTGTCCATGGAATGGACTGAGACATCTGGAGGACTCTGGGAATGGTGGCACGACCCTGGAGTTCCTCTGGCCTTTCCTGTGGAGAGCGCATGTTCTTGAGATGCGACGGGAACACCGGGAATTCTTTCCCGACCACACACTGAAAGGATCCCCCGTCTCGAGCTATGAGGTGGAAACGGTGCTCCTCTGAAAGTGGGCGGGAAGATCTTGATACTCTCGAGTGGAGACGGGTATGTCGGAGAACTTCTTGAGTTGCAGCAAGAGTGTGAAGGACCCTTTGGAAGTTCCAGAGGTTAGGTGTGATTAACCTCGAGACGCCTCAGCGCAAATAGGCCTCATCTCGCCTTTAAGGACGCCAAGATCCATGTCAGCACTGGAGAGGAATCCTCAGGTTCCGGCACCGACTCCACACAAGGTCTTAGGCCCCGGCATCGACGGAGAGGAATCCCGAGAGGCCCCCGAGCAACTCGCATGGGGAATGGCCTTTCCTGAGGCCACCAGAGCGGGTCCCTCAGGTCCTCGTCTTAAGTCGAGATCACCTGTCCCAACTCGAAAAAATCCAGGAGGTTCTCCCCTCCAGGCGAGATGAGGCCCATTTCCGCTGAGGCGTCTCCAGGCTAATCACACCTAAACCTCTGGAACTTCCAAAGGGTTCTTCACACCCTTGCTGCAACTCAAGAAGTTCCCCGACATACCCGTCTCCACTCGAGCGGAAGCACGAGAGTCCCGCCCACATGCAGAGGAGCCCCGTAGCCGCCTCACAGCTAGAGAGGAGGTATCCTTTCCCTGCGTGGTCGGGAAAGAATTCCGGTCTTCCCGTCACAACTCAAGAGGAGGCGCTCTCAACAGGAAAGGTGAGAGGAACTCCAGGGTCGTGCCACCATTCCCAGAGTACCCCAGATATCTCAGTCAATTCCAGGAAAACCTGTTTTCCCTGCACTGCCTCGACTTTCAAGCCGAGGATCGACTCACAGCACGGTGGCACGTGGGACAGCCCTGTGGGAAAGCCTCGTGAGAAAGCCTCATGGAAAGCCTCGAGGGAAAGCCACTGATCCTTGATCCACTCGACGGGAAGAACGACACTGCTGCTACAGCTCGGGAGGAAAGCCCTCTTCAATGCCCCCACTCGAATGAGGACTGACTCCCCTGGGAGACTCCCGAAGAACCCCAAGATCCATTTCAGCACTGGAGAGGAATCCTCAGGTTCCAGGACCGACCCACACAAGGACTTAGGCCCCGGCATTGAAGGGAGAGGAATCCCGAGAGGCCACCGAGCAATTCGCATGGGGACTGGCCTTTCCTGCGGCCACCAGAGCGGGTCCCTGAGGTCCCCATCGGAAGTCGAGAGCACCTGCCACAACTCGAGATAATCCAGGAGGTTCTCCCCTCCAGGCGAGATGAGGCGCATTTCCGCTGAGGCGTCTAGAGGCTAATTGCACCTAACATCTGGAACTTCCAAAAGGTCCTTCACACCCTTTCTGCAACTGAATAAGTTCCCCGACATACTCGCCTCCACCCGAGAGGAAGCACGAGAGTCCCGCCCACATCCAGAGGAGCCCCGATTCCGTCTCATAGCTCGAGAGGAGGGATCATTTCCCTGCGTGGTGGAAAGAATTCCCGGCGTTCCCCGTCGCATCTCAAGAGGAGGCGCTCTCCACAGGAAAGTTGAGAGGAACTCTAGAGTCGGGCCACCATTCCAGGAGTCCCCCAGTTGTCTCAATCCATTCCCTGCACTACCTCGACTTTCAAGCCGAGGATCGACTCACACAACGGTGGCATCAGGGACAGCCCTGTGGGAAAGCCTCGTGGGAAAGCCTCCTGGGAAAGGCTCGAGGGAAACCACAGAACCCTTGATCCACTCGAATTGAAGCATGACACTGCTGCTACAGCTCGGGAGGAAAGCGCACGGGCATGTCCCCACTCGAGACCGAAGACTTACTCCCCTCGGAGACACCAGAAGTACCCAAGATCCATGTGAGCACAGGAGAGGAATCCTCAGTTTCCTGCACCGACTCCACACAAGGTCTTAGGCCCCGGCATCGATGGGAGAGGAATCCCGAGAGGCCCCCGAGCAACTCGCATGGCGACTGGCCTTTCCTGAGGCCACCAGAGCGGGTCCCTGAGGTCCCCGCCGTAAGTCGAGAGCACCTGCTGCAACTCGAGAAAATCCAGGAGGTTCTCCCCTCCAGGCGAGATGAGGCCCATTTCCGTTGAGGCGTCTTGAGGCTTAACACACCTAACGCCTGGAACTTCCAAAGGGTCCTTCACACCCTTGCTGCAACTCAAGAAGTTCCCCGACATACCCGTCTCCACTCGAGAGGAAGCACGAGAGTTCCACCCACATCCAGAGGAGACCCGTTTCCGACTCCTAGCTCGAGAGGAGGGATCCTTTCCCTGCGTGGTGGGGAAAGAATTCCCCGCGTTCCCGTCGCATCTCAAGAGGAGGCGCTCTCCACAGGAAAGGCGAGAGGAACTCCAGGGTCCTGCCACCATTCCCCAGAGTCCCCCAGATGTCTCAGTCCATTCCAGGGAAACCTGTTTTCCCTGCACTGCCTCGACTTTGAAGGCCGAGGATCCACTCACACCACGGTGGCACGTGGGACAGCCCTGTGGGAAAGCCTCGTGGGAAAGCCTCGTGGGAAAAGCCTCGAGGGAAAGCCGCAGATCCCTTGATCCACGCGAAGGGAATTGGTGACACTGCTGCTACAGCTCGGGAGGAAAAGCGCACGCGCATGCCCCCACTCGAGAGGAGGACTGACTCCCCTGGGGAGACTCCAGAAGTACCCCAAGATCCATGTCAGCACTGGAGAGGAATCCTCAGGTTCTGGCCCCGACTCCACACAACGTCTTAGGCCCCGGCATCGACGGGAGAGGAATCCCGAGTTGCCCCCGAGCAACTCGCATGGCGACTGGCCTTTCCTGAGGCCACCAGAGCGGGTCCCTGAGGTCCCCGTCGTAAGTCGAGAGCACCTGCCCGCAAGTCGAGAAAATCCAGGAGGTTCTCCCCTCCAGGGCGAGATGAGGCCCATTTCCGATGAGGCGTCTTGAGGCTAATCACACCTAACCCCTGGAACTTCCAAAGGGTCCTTCACACCCTTGCTGCAACTCAAGAAGTTCCCCGACATACCCATCTCCACTCGAGAGGAAGCACGAGAGTCCCGCCCGCATTCAGAGGAGCCCCCTTTCCGCCTCCTAGCTCGAGAGGAGGGATCCTTTCCCTGCGTGGTGGGGAAAGAATTCCCCGCGTTCCCGTCGCATCTCAAGAGGAGGCGCTCTCCACAGGAAAGGCGAGAGGAACTCCAGGGTCGTGCCACCATTCCCAGAGTCGCCCTGATGTCTCAGTCCATTCCAGGGAAACCTGTTTTCCCTGCACTGCCTCGACTTTCAAGCCGAGGATCGACTCACACCACGGTGGCACGTGGGACAGCCCTGTGGGAAAGCCTCATCGGAAAGCCTCCTGGGAAAGCCTCGAGGGGAAAGCCACAGATCCCTTGATGCAGGCGAAGGGAAGGGTGACACTGCTGCTACAGCTCGGGAGGAAATCGCACTTGCATGCCCTCACTCGAGGAGAGGACTGACTCCCCTGGGGGGACTCCCAGAAGTACCCCAAGATCCATGTCAGCACTGGATAGGAATCCTCAGGTTCCGGCACCGACTACACACAAGGTCCTTAAGCCCCGGCATCGACGTGACAGGAATCCGAGAGGCCCCGAGCAACTCGCTTGGGGACTGGCCTTTCCTGAGGCCACGAGAGCGGGTCCCTGAGGTCCCCGTGGTAAGTCGAGAGCACCAGCCGCAACTCGAGAACATCCAGGAGGTTCTCCCCCCCTCCAGGCGAGATGAGGCCCATTTCCGCTGAGGCGTCTCGAGGCTAATTAAACCTAACCTCTGGAACTTCCAAAGGGTCCTTCACCCCATTGCTGCAACTCAAGAATTTCCCCGACATACCCGTCTCCAACTCGAGAGGAAGCACGCAGAGTCCCGCCCACATCCAGAGGAGCCCCCGTTTCCGCCTCCTAGCTCGAGAAGGAGAGATCCTTTCCCTGCGTGTTCGCGGAAAGAATTCCCGGCGTTCCCGTCGCATCTCAAGAGGAGGCGCTCTCCACAGGAAAGGCGAGAGGAACTCCAGGGTCGTGCCACCATTCCCAGAGTCCACCAGATGTCTCAGTCCATTCCAGGGAACCCTGTTTTCCCTGCACTGCCTCGACTTTCAAGCCGAGGATCGACTCACACCACGGTGGCACGTAGCACAGCCCTGTGGGAAAGCCTCGTGGGAAAGCCTATTGGAAAAGCCTCGAGGGAAAGCCACAAATTCCTTGATCTCCGCGAAGGGAAGTGTGACACTGCTGCTACAGCTCGGGAGAAATCGCACGTGCATGGCCCCCACTCGAGAGGAGGACTGACTCCCATGGGGAGACTCCAGAAGAAGCCCAGGATCCATGTCAGCACTGGAGAGGAATGCTCCATGACCGGCACGACTCCACACAAGATCTTAGGCCCCGGGATCGTCGAGAGAGGAATCCCGAGAGGCCCCCGAGCAACTTGTATGGGTCTGGCCTTTCCTGAGGCCACCAGAGCGGGTCCCTGAGGTCCTCGTCGTAAGTCGAGAGCACCTGCCCACAACTCGAGAAAATTCAGGAGGTTCTCCCCTCCAGGCGAGATGAGGCCCATTTCCTCTGAGGCGTCTGGAGGCTCATCACACCTAAACTCTGGAAATTCAAAAGGGTCCCTTGCTGCAACTCAAGAAGTTCCCCGACATACCCGTCTCCAGTCGAGAGGAAGCACGATGGTCCCGCCCACATCCAGAGGAACCCCGTTTCCGCCTGGTAGCTCGAGATGAGGGATCCTCTCCTTCTTAGTCAAGAAAGATTTTTCAGCGTTCTCGTGGCCTCTCAAGAGCAAAGGCTCTCAATAGGAAAGGCGAGAGGAACTCCAGGGTCGTGCCACCATTCCAAGAGTCCCCCAGATATCTCAGTCCATTTCAGAGGAACCTGTTTTCCCCGCAATGCCCCTCGACTTTCACGCCGAGGATCCACTCACACCATGGTGGCATGTGGGGCAGCCCTTGGGAAAGCCTCGTTGGAAAGCCACAGATCCCTTGATCCCTGGCGAAGGGAAGCGTGACACATCTGCTACACTGTCCCTGAGGTCACGGTCGTATGTTGAGAGCACCTGCCCCAACTCGAGAAAATCCAGGAGGTTCTCTGCTCCAGTCGAGATGAGGCCCATTTTCTCTGCGGCGTCTTGAGAGTAATCACACCTAAACTCTGGAACTTCCAAAGGGTCCTACACACCCTTGCTACAACTCAGGAGTTTCCGCCGATATAACCCGTCTCCACTCCCAGAAAAAGCACGAGGGTCCGGCCTCCTCCAGAGGAGCTCCGTTTCCGCCTCCAATCTCGAGATGAGGGATCCTTCCCTGCTTCCTCGGGAAAGAATTCCCAACGTTTCCGACGCATCTCAAGAGGAGGCGCGCTGCACAGGAAAGGCGAGAGGAACTCATGGGTCCTGCCACCATTCCAAGTGCCCCCAGATGTCTCCGTCCATTCCAGAGGATCCTGTTTTCCCTGCACTGCTTCGACTTTCATGCCGAGGATCGGCTCACACCACGGTGGCACGTGGGAGAGCCCTGTGGGAAAGCCTCGTGGGACAGCCTCGAGGGAAAGCCACAGATCCCTTGATCCACGCGACGGGAAGCGTGACACTGCTGCTACAACTTGGGAGGAAAGCGCACGTGCATGCCCCACTCGAGACGAGGACTGACTCCCCTGGGGAGACTCCAGAAGTACCCCAAGATGCATGTCAGCCCTGGAGAGGAATCCTCAGGTTCCGGCCCCGACTCCACACAAGGTCTTAGGCCCTGGCATCGATGGGAGAGGAACAGCGACAGGCCCTCTAGCAACTCGCATGGGGACTGGCCTTTCCTGAGGTCACCAGAGCGGGTCCATGGGTCCCCGTCGTACGTCAAGAGCACCTGCCGCAACTCGGTAAAATCCAGGAGGTTCTCCCTGCAGGCGAGATGAGGCCCGTTTCCACTGAGGTGTCTCGAGACTAATCACACTTGACCTCTGGAACTTCCAAAGAGTCTTTCACAGCCATGCTGCAACTCAAGAAGTTCCCCGACATTCCCGTCTCCACTCAAGAGGAAGCACGAGGGTCCCGGCCACATCCAGAGGAGCTCCGTTTCCGGCTCGTAGCTCGAGAGGACGGATCCTTTCCCTGCTTGGTCGGGAAAGAATTCCCGGCATTCCATCGCATCTCAAGAGGAGGCGCTCTCCAAAGGAAAGGGGAGAGGAACTGCAGGGTCGTGCCACCATTCCAAGACTCCCCCAGATATCTCACTCCGTTCCACAGGAACCTGTTTTCCCTGCACTGCCTCGGCTTTCACGCCGAGGATCGACTCACACCATCGTGACACGTGGGACAGCCTGTGGAAAGCCTCGTGGGAAAGACTCGAGGGAAAGCCACAGATCCCTTGGTCCACGCAAGGGAAGCGTGACACTGCTGCTACAGCATGGGAGGAAAGGGCACGCTCATGCCCCACTCGAGACGAGGCCTGA
>NW_017195131.1:0-9054 GCF_001704415.2 Capra hircus
GAGGACTGAATCCCGTGGCGAGACTCCAGAAGTACGAAGACTCATGTCAGCACTGGAGAGGCAATCCTCAGGTTGGCCAACTCCACACAAGGTCTTAGCACCGGCATCGATGGGATAGGAATCCTGATGCCCGAGCAACTCGCATGGGGACTGGCCTTCCTGAGGCCACCAGAGCGGGTCCCTGAAGTCCCGTCGTCTAAGTCGAGAGCACCTGCCGCAAACTCGAGAAAAATCCAGGAGGTTCTCCCCTCCAGGCGAGATGAGGCCCATTCGTGCTGAGGCGTCTCGAGGCTAATCACACTTAACCTTTTCCGCTTCCAATTGGTCCTTCACACCCTTGCTGCAACTCAGGAAGTTCCCGACATACCGTCTCCACTCCACAGGAAGCACGAGAGTCCGCCCACATCCAGAGGAGCCCCGTTTCCCCCACATAGCTCGGGAGAAGTGATCCTTTCCCTGCGTGGTCGGAACGAATTCCTGGCATTCCGTCGCATCTCAAGAGGAGGCGCTCTCCACAGGAAAGGAGAGAGGAACTCCAGGTCGTGCCACCATTCCCAGAGTCCCCAGATGTCTCAGTCCATTCCAGGGAAACCTGTTTTCCCTGCACTGCCTCGACTTTTCAAACCGAGGATCGACTCACACCACGGTGGCACGTGGACAGCCCTGTGGGAAAGCCTCGTGGGAAAGCCACAGATCCCTTGATCCACGAGAAGGGAAGCGTGACACTGCTGTTACAGCTCGGGAGAAAAGCGCACGTGCATGCCCCGACTCGAGACGAGGACTGACTCCCCTGGGGAGACTCCAGAAGTACCCCAAGATCCATGTCAGCACTGGAGAGGAATCCTCAGGTTCCGGCACCGACTCCACACAAGGTCTTATGCCGGGGTCCAGCCCCGGTGGATCAGGGAATTCGAAGGGTGGACGGCGTTGGCGTGGAAAGACTTTTTTTATTTATTAATGTAAGATTAGATTAGGAAACTATAGTGTAGTAAGAAGATTAAGTGGAGGAAGAGGGCTGAATAGCTTGGTTTATGCGGACGGCCAATAAAATTCCAGACAAGGAATTTGCACCACCTACGTTGGGCCACCGGCGCCCGCTTGAATATCTAAGGGTGCCTCGCCTTAAGCTCCCTTTCGTGCGGGTCTTAACAGCCAGGGCAAGTAAGTAGACCTGGCGAGCCTCCGCACTCCAGGTGGAGATTCAGCCTGAAGTTATAGTAAGAGCAGAGAGAAGGAAAGGTAGAGAAGAAGAAAGAGAGAGAAAGACACGGGGGATCCAGAGTCCCAAGAAACCAGGCTGAGAGACTAGTTCGAGAAGCTGGTCTGAGAAACTGGACCCCCGGCCCCTGGCCTCCTCCTTTATTGTTCAGAAGGCCTTTTATACTTTTGATAAAACATGGAGATCAATGGATAACACAAAATTATGTAGTGTTCGCAACCCAGATTCTTTCTGTATATCATTTTGTATACAAAAGGTCTCAGGTGATTTACATTATCTTCTGGCCAAGAGGCTTGTTAACACTTTTTGGCTCTCTTCCTTAATGAATGTTAATTTTGTTTCCCCTGAAGTGTTTTTCTTTAATCTGCATCTCCTTAAAGCATTAAAGTTACATCTCTATAGAACAAAGATGCAGTGGGTTATAACAAAGAAGGTACTTAACTCAAAGATCTAATGTTGCTAATACCAGGTCTACTACTTGTTTTCTATATACCAACTATATCTAAAAATAAAGGATATGAAAATTTGGCAGCAAGCATTGACCCAAAAAATGAAACTTTTAATCAGTCCTATTATAAAAATTTTGACTCCTCGGAAGCTCCTGCTTTCCTAGGATATTTTTAAGCTTCCTGTGCCTCCTGCGGTCAGGAGGCCTCAAACAATCACAAGCGCAGCTGTACGAGTCCTACAGGCAGGCTACAAAGCCATCAGAGGGTTTTGGATTGAAACACTCTTTCAAATGCAGAAGACTAACGCCCTGAATTGACTTTTTCCAGAAAAGGTCAGAAGAGTGAAAAAGCAGAGAACAAAAAACCGGCAGATTTTTGTTGGGGTACATGCTTAAAAATTTCCAGAGGGGTCCCTGAAGTCTGAGCACGCCTTGCGTATGTCAGCTTCCTTCCTCATAACCTTGTCACGGGCGGGCTTCCTCACACTGGCTCCCGGCAGTCTTAGGCCCGGCATCGACGGGAGAGGAATCCCGAGAGGCCCCCGAGCAACTCGCATGGGGACTAGCCTTTCCTGAGGCCACAAGAGCGGGTCCCTGAGGTCCCCGTCGTAAGTCGAGAGCACCTACCGCAACTCGAGAAAATCCAGGAGGTTCTCCCCTCCAAGCGAGATGAGGTCCATTTCCGCTGAGGTGTCTCGAGGCTAATCACACCTAACCTCTGAAACTTCCAAAGGGTCTTTCACGTCCTTGCTGCAACTCAAGAAGTTCCCCGACATACCTGTCTCCACTCGAGAGGAAGCACGAGAGTCCTGCCCACATCCAGAGGAGCCCCGTTTCCGTCTCCTAGCTCGAGAGGAGGGATCCTTTCCCTGCGTTGTCGGAAAAGAATTCCCGGCGTTCCCATAGCGTCTCAAGAGGAGTCGCTCTCCACAGGAAAGGCGAGAGGAACTCCAGGGTGGTGCCACCATTCCCAGAGTCCCCCACATGTCTCAGTCCATTCCACGGTAACGTGTTTTCCCTGCATTGCCTTGGCTTTCAAGCCGAGGATCGACTCACACCACGGTGGCACGTGGGACAGCCCTTTGGGAAAGCCTCGTGGGAAAGCCTCGTGGGAAAGACTCGAGGAAAAGCCACAGATCCCTTACTCCACAAAAAGGGAAGCGAGATACTTCAGCTACAGCTCGGGAGGTAAGTGCATGTGCATGCGCCCACTCGAGACGAGGACTGACTCCCCTGGGGAGACTCCAGAAGTACCCCAAGATCCATGTCAGCAATGGAGAGGAATCCTCAGGTTCCGGCACTGACTCCACACAAGGTCTTAGGCCCCAGCATCGATGGGAGTGAAATCACGAGAGGCCCCGAGCAACTCGCATGGGGACTGGCCTTCCTGAGGCCACCAGAGCGAGTCCCTGAGGTCCCCGTCATAAGTCGAGAGAACCTGCCGCAACTCGAGAAAATCCAGGAGGTTCTTCCCTGTAGACGAGATGAGGCCCATTTCCGCAGAGGCGACTCGAGGCTAATCACACCTAAACTGTGGACCTTCCAAAGGGCCTTCACACCCTTGCTGCAACTCAAGAAGTTCCCTGACATACCCGTCTCCACTCGAGAGGAAGCACGAGAGTCCCGCCCACATCCAGAGGAGCCCTGTTTCCGCCTCCTAGCTCGACAGGAGGGATCCTTTCCTGCGTGTTCGGAAAAGAATTCCCGGCGTTCCCGTCACATATCAAGAGGTGGCGCTCTCCACAGGAAGGGCGAGAGGAACTCCAGGGTCGTGTCACCATTCCCAGAGTCCCCCAGATGTCTCAGTCCATTCCAGGGAAGCCTGTTTCCCCGGCTCTGCCTGGACTTTCAAACCGAGGATCGACTGACACCACGGTGGCACGTGGGAAATCACTGGGGAAAGCCTCGTTGGAGAGCCTGGTGGGAAAGCGTCGTTGGAAAGCCTCATGGGAAAGCCTAGAGGGAAAGCCACAGATCCTATGATCCACGGGAAGGGAAGCGTGACACTGCTGCTACAGCTCAGGAGTAAAAGCGCACGTGCATTCCCCACTCGAGACGACGACTGACTCCCCTGGGGAGACTCCAGAAGTACCCCAAGATCCATGTCAGCACTGGAGACGAATCCTCAGGTTTGGGCACCGACTCCACACAAGATCTTAGGCCCCGGCATCGACGGGAGAGGAATCCCGAAAGGCCCCTGAGCAAAGCGCCTGTGAACTGGCCTTTCCTGAGTCCACCAGAGAGGGTCCCTGAGTCCCCGTCGTAAGTCGAGACCACCTGCCGCAACTCGAGAAAATCCAGGAGGTTCTCCCCTCCAGGCAAGATGAGGTGCATTTCCGCTGAGGTGTCTGGAGTCTAATCACACCTAACCTCTGGAACTTCCAAAGGGTCCTTCACACCCTTGCTGCAACTCAAGAAGTTCCCCGACATACCCGTCTCCACTCGAGAGGATGCATGAGAGTCCCGCCCACATCCAGAGGAGCCCCGTTTCCGCCTCCTAGCTCGGAGGAGGGATCCTTTCCCTGCGTGGTCGGAAAAGAATTCCCGGCGTTTCTGTAGCAACTCAAGAGTAGGCGCTCTCCACAGGAAAGGCGAGAGGAACTCCAGGGTCGTGCCACCATTCCCAGAGTCCTCCAGATGTCTCAGTCCATTCCAGGGAAACCTGTTTTCCCTGCACTGCCTCTACTTTCAAGCCGAGGATCGACTCACACCACGGTGGCCGTGGGACAGCCCTGTGGGAAAGCCTCGTGGGAAAGCCTCCTGGGAAAGCCTCGAGGGAAAGCCACAGATCCCTTGATCCACGCGAAGGGAATCGTGACTCTGCTGCTACAGCTCGAGAGGAAACCGCACGTTCATGCCCCGACTCGAGACGAGGACTGACTCCCCTGGGGAGACTCCAGAAGTACCCCAAGATCCATGTCAGCACTGGAGAGGAATCCTCAGGTTCCGGCACCTGCTGGGAGCCAGTGTGAGGAATCCCGCCCGTGACAAGGTCATGAGGAAGGAAGCTGACATACGCAAGGCGTGCTCAGACTTCAGGAACCCCTCTGGAAATTCCTAAGCACGTACCCCAACAAAAATCTGTCGCCTTTTGTGCTCTGCTTTTCCACTCTTCTGACATTTTCTGGAAAAAGTCAATTCAGGGCTTTAGTCTTCTGCACATGAAAGAGTGTTTCAATCCAAAAACCCTCCGATGGCTTTCTAGCCTTCCTGCAGGACTCGTACAGCTGCGCATGTGATTGTTTGAGGCCTCCTGACCGCAGGAGGCACAGGAAGCTTAAAACATCCTAGGAATGTAGGAGCTTCCGAGGAGTCAAAATCTTTAGAATAGGACTTATTAATGGTTTCATTTTTTGGTCAATGCTTGCTGCCAAATTTTCATATCCTTTATTTTTAGATATAGTTGGTATATAGAAAAACAAGTAGTAGACCTGGTATTAGCAACATTAGATCTTTGAGTTAAGTACCTTCTTTGTTATATCCCACTGCACCTTTGTTCTATAGAGATGTAACTTTAATGCTTTAAGGAGATGCAGATTAAAAAAAAACACTTCAGGGGAAACAAAATTAACATTCATTAAGGAAGAGAGCCAAAAAGTGTTAACAAGCCTCTTGGCCAAAAGATAATGTAAATCACCTGAGACCTTTTGTATACAAACTGATATACGGAAAGAATCTGGGTTGCGAACGCTACATAATTTTGCGTTACCCATTGATCTCCGTGTTTTATCAAAAGTATAAAAGGCCTTCTGAACAATAAAGGATGGGGGCCAGTTTCTCGAACTAGTCTCTCGGCCTGGTTTCTTGGGACTCTGGCTCCCCCCATGTCTCTCTCTCTCTCTTCTTCTCTCCCCTTCCCTCTCTCTGCTCTTTACTTTAACTTCAGGCTGAATCTCCATCTGGGGCGCGGAGGCTCGCCAGGTCTACTTACTTGCCCCGGCTGTTAAGACCCCACGAAAGGGAGCTTAAGGCGAGGCACCCTTAGATATTCAAGCGGTGCCGGTGGCCAACGTAGATGGTGCAAATTCCTTGTCTGGAATTTTATTGGCCGTGCGTAAACCAAGCTATTCAGCCCTCTTCCTCCACTTAATCTCTTACTACACTATAGTTTCTTAATCTAATCTTACATTAATAAACAAACAAGTCTTTCCATGCCAACGCCGTCCCCTTCGAATTCCCTGGATCCACCGGGCTGGACCCCGGCAAGTGGTGCCCGGAACAGGCTATTTGAAGGTAGGTTCCTCGGAGCAAAAGCTCCCCCCGGAGCACTCAGCACTCTCTGTTGCTCCCCCCGGAGTGACTAATCACTCCCCCGGAGTACTTTCGGGTACTCCCCCAGTGTTGAGTGTTCGGGACGGCTAGGACCCCCTCAGGGTGCCGCGGGCCCCCTGTAGGATAGACAGGGTGAGGACGAGTGGGAAGTGTTCAAGGTTTAAGAGAAACCTGGTGCTCTAGAGGTTGAAAAGAAACCTGCTATCTTAGGGTTTAAAACAAAACCCCCTTGGCTAAGGTAAAACCTTTTTGTCAAGGCAGACTTTTCTATAACTCTTAATTTTCTGACACGGGTAACAATGACTCAAAACAATGACACCTCTTTATACAAGTAATTTTGTAACTGTTAAAACAAAAAAGACAAATTAAAGATTAAAAGGCTCGTGTTACAAGACCAATGTCCTTGGTTTCCAGAAAAGAGATTTAGATACTTGGATAAAGGTAATAAAACAGCTAAAAACTAATTATACTTTGCATGGGCCTGTAAATGCTTTTGCTCTGTAAAATATTATTACAAATGTTCTGGACCCCCGTCATGAGGCTGTTAGTTAGATAGCCTATGGGAGAGACTATAGCAGTGGATCGTAGTGGGTCTCCACCTATTACGCAGATCATATTTTCTGCCATTGGCAAACAAAAGGAGAGAGACTGTACTCTTCCTCCCGAGGAAGGAGGGTGCTTACAGGACGCAGCGGCCGAGCGCCCTGGAGAGCCCCCTCCCTCTACACAAACCAAACCTTTAAAAAGTTGTCTTATTTAAGGCGACCACTGCAACCTCTGCTTGCGCCTCCCCAGGGCTTAAGAACTCCCCACTTTATATCCAAAGCCTCCCAGAACATTGCTTAAGTTTGAAAACGATAGTGACAATATTTTTGAGCAAAAGAGCTTTTAAAAACAGAGCTTGCTCCTTGCATAAAATCCCTCAGGAGGGGCCTCACCCAACAAAAAAAAAAAAAAAAAGGAAGAAAAACAGAAAAAAAAAAGAAAATATTCGTAATAAAAAGGACTTTACAAATGCAAAATGTTTCTCTTGAGGCCAAATAGAACATTTTTTGCCAAAATGTCTTGCTAAACAGAGATAACAAGCCGTACCAAACAAACCCCAGGTAGCTCAGGCCTGGACCTCAGTTCCACCACCTTAATAATAATAGCTCCTGACTCAGATTCCAGTGGCTAGTCCGCCTGAGGACATTGTAAGACTTGTGCTGGGCATAGCTTGCTTTCTTTTCAAAAAATTTCGGTAGTGTCTTGTGTAGTAAATTCTGATTATACTAAAAAAAAAATTGAAGTTTTGATATCGCCACCTGCTAAAACTGTGCAATTAAAATTAAAAAATAGCACAGCTTTTGCTTTTACCTTATTACCAGACAGAAAAACCAGACAAAAAAGCCCAGAGGATCTAGATCTAGCTTTTTGGGTGCAAAAAATTGCAGCTTCTAGGCCTTTAAAAGATTTTTTAAAGATATAAAATGTCATGGCTGTTAGACAATAGACAAGACGTTTCTTACATTGCTGAGAGACTAGCGCAGCTCCTGGCCAACATATACTACTGAAAAGGAGTTGGTGGATTAGAAAAGGTGGTATGCAGGATAAAAATGCTATAGAGTAAGAGGTGAGAGAGAGTTTAAAACCTTGGTGAATAGTGAGCTCCCCGTTGCTGGAAGTATTCAAGCAAAGATTAAATGGTTACTTGTCATCTAAAAGGCTATAGACCAGATTTGGGTTATAAAAAGATCATTAAAAAAGCTTTTCTTGCTTCTTATATTTGGGTCTGCCAAAAGTTTTAAAACTGATAATGTCCTTTTAAAGCTGCTGAGAGATTGTTTACTAACTTTAAATGATTTCCAAAATTATTAGGTGATTAATTGGATATGCCCACATTTAAAACTGACTTTTGTAGATTTAAAGCCTTTTGTTTGATTGCTGAAAAATAACAATCCTAATCCCAGTTCTAAGAAAAAGTTGACTAGTGTGACACAGTTGGCTTTCGTTAAAGTGAATGAGGCTTTAAATGATCAGTTAATTAAGATTAATATTGCCAAAAAAGGAGATTAAATTATTCTTGCCACAAAATGTATACCTACAGGATGCTTGTGACAAGAAGGCCCATTGGTTCCATCTAATGACCCCCAAAAAATAGTTTTATCTTATCCCAACTTGGTGAACAATGGCCTCTGCCTAAGAAAAAATTACTGCATATTAATTTAAAAGATTAATTCAAGCATACTGATTTATTAAATTGTTCAGTAAAGAGCCATCAAAAATTGTAATTCCATATAACAAAAAACAACTTGATGCTTTTCAAATGTTTGATGATTGGCAGATTGCTATAGGAAATTCTTGTGATCAGATCTTGCATCATTTACCCTCACGTGCTTTGTTAATTCAAAAATTAAAAAAGGAGAAATTAAGTATAGTTTTCCCCCATCAGATTTTACAACATGTTCTCTTTGTAATAAGTTAAATGCTGATTCGTTTGGAACAGTAAAATAAAAAGCCATTGGTAAAGCAAAAAGATCTCCAGATAACAAAAAGATCCCGACCCAGAATTTGCTGCGGGTCGAGGAAGTGTTTATATTTTTCCACAGGGTGCAGATTCGTCAATTTGGATCCCGGACAGACTGATTCGCACAAAAGAAAAAGGGAACTTCTCTGCCGCCACCGCCGCGGGAAACAGCCGTGCACCAAAAGCTGCGGCGGGGCCAGCCTGACTGACGGAACCCAGTGCACCGCACTCGCAGCCCCGTAACAGCGCCAGTGTCAGAGGGCGGGTGAAGGCCGCTGCTCCCACCGGCAGAAGAGGCAAAAGAAACATCAAGATCCCGGCGGGACTAACAGCTGCTGCAGCGCAAACTCCAACCAGAAAATGACTCTATTTACTCTATTTTGCTTGTCTATCCTCTCCTTATGTTCTTCTTTTCACCAATGATTCCAGAAAACTTAACGTACCTAATGTAGCGACTTGTGAACCATGGATGTTTTCATCTTGTTTAACTCCTCAAAGTAATGTCTGCTCTTTTGTGGTTTTAAAGATGTCCTGTAACTGTAACAACTTATTGATATGATAATTATGTTCTTGCTGTGTTACAATAACTGTTATTGTTACTATGGCAAC
>NW_017195132.1:0-9053 GCF_001704415.2 Capra hircus
TTCGCCTCCTAGCTCGAGAGAGGGATCCTTTCCCTGCGTGGTCCGGAAAGAATTCCCGGCGTTCCCTCGCATCTTAAGAGGTGGCGCTCTCCACAGGAAAGGCGAGAGGAACTCCAGGGTCGTGCCACCATTCCCAGAGTCCCGCAGATGTCTCAGTCCATTCCAGGGAAACCTGTTTTCCCTGCACTGCCTCGACTTTCAAGCGAGGATCGACTCACACCACGGTGGCACGTGGGACAACCTTGTGGGAAGCCTCGTGGGAAAGCCTCGTGGGAAAGCCTCGGAGGGAAAGCCACAGATCCCTTGATCCCATGCGAAGGGAAGAGGAACACTGCTGCTACAGCTCGGAGGAAAGCGCACGTGCATGCCCCCACTCGAGACGAGGACTGACTCCCCTGGGGAGACTCCAGAAACTACCCAAGATCCATGTCAGCACTGGAGAGGAATCCTCAGGTTCCTGCACCGGATCCACACAAGATCTTAGGCCCCTGCATCGACGGGAGAGGAAGCCGAGAGGCCCCGAGCAACTCGCATGGGACTGGCCTTTCATGACGAAACCACAGTGGATCCTGAGGTTCCCGTCGTAAGTCGAGAGCACCTACCGCAACTCGAGAAATCCAGGAGGTTCTCCCCTCCAGGCGAGCTGAGACCTATTTCCGCTCAGGTATCTGGAGGCTAATCACACCGTACCTCTGGATCTTCCAAAGGTCCTTCACACCCCTGCTGCAACTCAAGAAGTTCCCCGACATACCCGTCTGCACTCGAGAAGAAGCACGAGAGTCCCGCCAACATCCAGAGGAGCCCCGATTCCAGCTCCTAGCCGAGAGGAGGGATACTTTCCCTGCGTGGTCGGGAAAGAATTCCCGGCGTTCCCGTCGCATCTCAAGAGGACGCGCTCTCCACCGAAAGGCGAGAGGAACTCCAGGGTCGTGCACCATTCCCAGAGTTCCCTGATGTCTCAGTCCATTCCAGGAAACCTGTTTTGCCTGTACTGCCTCGACTTTCAAGCCGAGGATCCACTCACACCACGGTGGCACGTGGGACAGCCCTTGGGAAAGCCTCGTGGGAAAGCCTCTTGGGAAAGCCTCGATGGAAAGCCACAGATCCGTTGATCCACGCGAAGGAAGCGTGACTCTGCTGTTACAGCTCGGGAGGAAAGCGCACGTGCATGCCCCCACTTGAGTAGAGGACTGACTGCCCTGGGGAGACTCCAGAAGTACCCCAAGATCCATGTCAGCACTGGAGAGGAATCCCAGTTCCGGCACCGACTCCACACAAGATCTTAGGCCCCGGCATCGACAGGAGAGCAATCTCGAGAGGCCCCGTGCAACTCGCATGGGACTGGCCTTTCCTGAGGCCAACAGAGTGGGACCCTTGAGGACCCATCGTAAATCGAGAGCACCTGCCGCAACTCGAGAAAATCCAGGAGGTTCTCCCCTCCAGGCGACATGAGGCCCAATTCCGCTGAGGCAACAAGAGGGTAATCACACTTAAACTCTGGAACTTCCAAAGGGTCCTTCACACCCTTGCTGCAACTCAAGAAGTTCCCCGACATACCCGTCTGCACTCGAGAGGAAGGACGAGAGTCCCGCCACACCCAGAGGAGCCCGATTACGCCTCCTAGCTCGAGAGGAGGGATCCTTTCCCTGCGTGGACAGGGAAGAATTCCCGGAGTTCCCGTCTCATCTAAGGAGGAGGCACTCTCCACAGGAAAGGCGAGAGGAATTCCACGGTCGTGCCACCATTCCCTGAGTCCCCCAGATGTCTCAGTCCAGTCCAGGGAAACCTGTTTTCCCTGCAATGCCTCGACTTTCAAGCCGAGGATCGACTCACACCACGGTGGCATGTGGGACCCTCTGGGAAAGCCTCGTTGGAAAGCCTCGTGGAAAGCCTGAAGGGAAAGCCACAGATCCCTTGATCCACGTGAAGGGAAGCGTGACACTCCTGCTACAGCTCGGGAGGAAAGCGCACGTGCATGCCCCCACTCGAGACGAGGACTGATTCCACTGGGAGACTCCAGAAGTACCCCAAGATCCATGTCAGCACTGGAGAGCAATACTCAGGTTCCGGCACCGACACCACACAAGTTCTTAGGCCCCGGCATCGACGGGAGAGGAATCCCGATAGGCCCCGAGCAACTCGAATGGGGACTGGACTTTCCTGAGGCCACCAGGGCGGGTCCCTGAGGTCCCCGTCGTAAGTCGAGTGCACCTGCCACAACTCGAGAAAATCCAGGAGGTCTCCCTTCAGGCGAGATGAGGCCCATTTCCGCTGAGGTGTCTCGAGGCAAATCACACCTAAACTCTGGAACTTTCAAAGGGTCCCTCACACCCTTGCTGCAACTCAAGAAGTTCCCCGACATACCCGTCTCCACTCCAGAGGAAGCACGAGAGTACCGCCCACATACAGAGGAGCCCCGTTTCCGCCTCCTATCTCGAGAGGAGGGATCCTTTCCCTGCGTGTTCGGGAAAGAATTCCTGGCGTTTCCGTCGCATCTCAAGAGGAGGCGCTCTCCACAGGAAAGGCGAGATGAACTCCAGGGTCGTGCCACCATTCCCAGAGTCCCCCAGATGTCTCATTCCATTCCAGGAAAACCTTTTTTTCCCAGCAATGCCTCGAGTTTCAAGCCGAGGATCGACTCACACCACGGTGGCACGTGGGACAGCCCTGTGGGAAAGCCTCGTGGGAAAGCCTCGAGGGAAAGCCACAGATCCCTTGATCCACCCGTAGGGAAATGCGACACTGCTGCTACAGCTCGGAAGGAAAGTGCACGTGCATGCCCCCACTTGAGACGAGGACTGACTCCCCTGGGAGACTCCAGAAGTATCCCAAGATCCATGTCAGCACTGGAGAGGAATCCTCAGGTTCCGGCACTGACTCCACACAAGGTCTTAGCCCCAGCATCGACAGGAGAGGAAATCCGAGTAGCCCCGAGAGGCCCCCGAACAACTCGCATGGGACTGGCCTTTCCTGAGGCCACCAGAGCGGGTCCCTGAGGTCCCAGTCGTAAGTGGAGAGCACCTGCCGCAACTCCGAGAACATCCAGGAGGTTCTCCCCCTCCAGGCGAGATGAGGCCTATTTCCGCTGAGGCGGTCTCCGGAGGCTAATCACACCTAACCTCTGGAACTTCCAAAGGGTCCTTCACACAGTTGCTGCAACTCAAGAAGTTCCCCGACATACCCGTCTCCACTCGAGTGGAAGCACGAGAGTCCCGCCCACATCCAGAGGAGCCCCGTCTCCGCCTCCTAGCTTGAGAGGAGGGATCCTTTCCCTGGATGCTCGGGAAAGAATTCCCGACGTTCAGGTCGCATCTCAAGGGGAGGCGCTCTCCACAGGAAAGGCGAGAGGAACTCCAGGGTAGTCCACCGTTCCCTGAGTACCCCAGATGTCTCAGTCCATTCCAGGGAAACCTGTATTCCCTGAACTGCCTTGACTTTCAAGCCGAGGATCGACTCACACCACAGTGGCACGTGGGACAGCCCTGTGGGAAAGCCTCGTGGGAAAGCCTCGAGGGAAAGCCACAGATCCCTTTATCCACGGGTAGGGAAATGCGACACTGCTGCTACAGCTCGGAAGGAAAGTGCACGTGCATGCCCCCACTTGAGACGAGGACTGACTCCCCTGGGGAGACTCCAGAAGTATCCCAAGATCCATGTCAGCACTGGAGAGGAATCCTCAGGTTCTGGCACTGACTCCACACAAGGTCTTAGGCCCCAGCATCGACAGGAGAGGAAATCCGAGTAGCCCCCGAGAGGCCCCGAGCAACTCGCATGGGGACTGGCCTTTCCTGAGGCCACCAGAGCGGGTCCCTGAGGTCCCAGTCGTAAGTGGAGAGCACCTGCCGCAACTCGAGAACATCCAGGAGGTTCTCCCTTCCAGGCGAGATTAGGCCCATTTCCGCTGAGGTACTTCGAGGCTAATCACACCTTACATCTGCAACTTCCAAAGGGTCCTTCACACCCTTGCTGCAACTCAAGACGTTCCCCGACATACCCGTCTCCACTCGACCTGAAGCACGAGAATCCCGCCCACAAGCAGAGGAGCCCCGTTTCCGCCTCCTAGCTCGAGAGGAGGGATCCTTTCCCTGCGTGGTCGGGGAAAGAATTCCCGGCGTTCCCGTCGCATCTTAAGAGGTGGCGCTCTCCACAGGAAAGGCGAGAGGAACTCCAGGGTCGTGCCACCATTCCCAGAGTCCCCGCAGATGTCTCAGTCCATTCCAGGGAAACCTGTTTTCCCTGCACTGCCTCGACTTTCAAGCCGAGGATCGACTCACACCACGGTGGCACGTGGGACAACCTTGTGGGAAAGCCTCGTGGGAAAGCCTCGTGGGAAAGCCTCGAGGGAAAGCCACAGATCCCTTGATCCATGCGAAGGAAGAGGAACACTGCTGCTACAGCTCGGGAGGAAAGCGCACGTGCATGCCCCCACTCGAGACGAGGACTGACTCCCCTGGGGAGACTCCAGAAGTACCCCAAGATCCATGTCAGCACTGGAGAGGAATCCTCAGGTTCCTGCACCGGATCCACACAAGATCTTAGGCCCTGCATCGACGGGAGAGGAAGCCCGAGAGGCCCCGAGCAACTCGCATGGGGACTGGCCTTTCATGACGAAACCACAGCGGATCCCTGAGGTTCCCGTCGTAAGTCGAGAGGCACCTACCGCAACTCGAGAAAATCCAGGAGGTTCTCCCCTCCAGGCGAGCTGAGACCTATTTCCGCTCAGGTATCTGGAGGCTAATCACACCGTACCTCTGGATCTTCCAAAGGGTCCTTCACACCCCTGCTGCAACTCAAGAAGTTCCCCGACATACCCGTCTGCACTCGAGAAGAAGCACGAGAGTCCCGCCAACATCCAGAGGAGCCCCGATTCCAGCTCCTAGCCCGAGAGGAGGGATACTTTCCCTGCGTGGTCGGGAAAGAATTCCCGGCGTTCCCGTCGCATCTCAAGAGGACGCGCTCTCCACCGGAAAGGCGAGAGGAACTCCAGGGTCGTGCCACCATTCCCAGAGTTCCCTGGATGTCTCAGTCCATTCCAGGGAAACCTGTTTTCCCTGCACTGCCTCGACTTTCAAGCCGAGGATCCACTCACACCACGGTGGCACGTGGGACAGCCCTGTGTGGAAGGCCTCGTGGGAAAGCCTCTTGGGAAAGCCTCGATGGAAAGCCACAGATCCGTTGATCCACGCGAAGGAAGCGTGACTCTGCTGTTACAGCTCGGGAGGAAAGCGCACGTGCATGCCCCACTTGAGTAGAGGACTGACTGCCCCTGGGGAGACTCCAGAAGTACCCCAAGATCCATGTCAGCACTGGAGAGGAATCCCCAGGTTCCGGCACCGACTCCACACAAGATCTTAGGCCCCCGCATCGACAGGAGAGCAATCTCGAGAGGCCCCCGTGCAACTCGCATGGGACTGGCCTTTCCTGAGGCCAACAGAGTGGGACCCTGAGGACCCCATCGTAAGTCGAGAGCACCTGCCGCAACTCGAGAAAATCCAGGAGGTTCTCCCCTCCAGGCGACATGAGGCCCAATTCCGATGAGGCAACAAGAGGGTAATCACACTTAAACTCTGGAACTTCCAAAGGGTCCTTCACACCCTTGCTGCAACTCAAGAAGTTCCCTGACATACCCGTCTCCACTCAAGAGGAACCCGAGGGTCCCACCCATGTCCAGAGTGGCCCCGGTTCCACCTGCTAGCTCGAGAGGAGGCATCCTTTCCCTGCGTGGTCGGGAAAGAATTCCTAGCGTTCCCGTCTCATCTCAAGAGTAGGCGCTCTCCACAGGAAAGGCGAGAGGAACTCCAGTATCAGGCCCCATTCCCAGAGTCCCCCAGATGTCTCAGTCCATTCCAGGGAAACCTGTTTTCCCAGCACTGCCTCGACTTTCAAGCCGAGGATCAACTCACACAACGGTGGCAAGTGGGACATCCCTGTGGGAAAGCCTCGTGGGAAAGCCTCGTGGGAAAGCCTCGAGGGAAAGACACAGATCCCTTGATTCTCGCGAAGGGAAGCGTGACACTGCTGCTACAGCTCGGGAGGAAAGCGCACGTGCCATGCCCCCTCTCGAGATGAGTACTGACTCCCCTCGGGAGGCTCTAGAAGTACCCCAAGATCCATGCCGGCATTGGAGAGGAATCCTCAGGTTCTGGAACTGAGTCCACACAAGGTCTTAGGCCCCAGCATCGACGGGAGAGGAATCCCGAGAGGCCCCCGAGCAACTCGCATGGGGACTGGCCTTTCCTGAGGACACCACAGCGGGTCCGTGAGGGTCCCTGTCGTAAGTCGAGAGCACCTGCCGCAACTCTAGAAAATCCAGGAGGTTCTCCCCTCCAGGCGAGATGAGGCCCATTTCCGGTGAGACGTCTCGAGGCTAATCAAACCTAACCTCTGGAACTTCCAAAGGGTCCTTCACACCCTTGCTGCAACTCAAGAAGTTCCCCGACATACCCGTCTCCACTCGAGAGGTAGCACGAGAGTCCCGCCCACATCCAGAGGAGCCCCGTTTCCGCCTGGTAGCTCGAGAGCAGGGATCCTTAACCTGCGTGGTCGGGAAAGAATTCCCGGCATTCCCGTCACATCTCAAGAGGAGGCGCTCTCCACAGGAAAGGCGAGAGGAACTCCAGGGTCGTGCCACATTTCTAGAGTTCCCCAGATGTCTCACTCCATTCCAGGGAAACCTGTTTTCCCTGCACTGCCTCGACTTTCAAGCTGAGGATCGACTCACAACACGGTGGCACGTGGGACAGCCCTGTGGGAAAGCGTCGTTGGAAAGCCTCGAGGGAAATCCACAGGTCCCTTGATCCACGCGAAGGGAAGCGTGACACTGCTGCTTCAGCTCGGGAGGAAAGCTCACGTGCAAGGCCCCACTCGAGACGAGGACTGACACTCCTGGGGGGACTCCCAGAAGTACCCCAAAATCCATGTCAGCACTGGAGAGGAATCCTCAGGTTCGGCACCGAATCCACACAAGGTCTTAGGCCCCGGCATCGACGGGAGAACAATCACGAGAGGCCCCAGTGCAACTCGCATGGGGACTGGCCTTTCCTGTGGCCACCACAGCGGGTCCCTGAGGGCCCCGTCGTAAGTCGAGAGCACCTGCCACAACTCCGAGAAAATCCAGGAGGTTCTCCCCTCCAGGCGAGATGAGGCCCATTTCCGCTGAGGCGTCTCGAGGCTAATCAAACCTAACCTCTGGAACTTCCAAAGGGTCCTTCACACCCTTGCTGCAACTCAGGAAGTTCCCCGACATACCTGTCACCACTCGAGAGGAAGCACGAGAGTTCCGCCCACATCTAGAGGAGCCCCGTTTACGCTTCCTAGCTTTAGAGGAGGTATCCTTTCTTTCCGTGGTCGGGAAAGAATTCCCGGCATTCCCGTCGCATCTCAAGAGGAGGCGCTCTCCACAGGAAAGGCGAGAGGAACTCCAGGGTCGTGCCAGCATTCCCAGAGTCCCGAAGATGTCTCAGTCCATTCCAGGGAAACCTGTTTTCCCTGCACTGCGTCGACTTTCAAGCCGAGGATCGACTCACACCACGGTGTCACGTGGGTCAGCCCTGTGGGAAAGCCTCGTGGGAAAGCCTCGTGGGAAAGCCTCGAGGGAAAGCCACAGATACCTTGATTCTCGTGAAGGGAAGGGTGACACTGCTGTTACAGCTCCGGAAGAAAGCGCACGTGCATGCCCCCACTCGAGATGAGGCCTGACTCCACTGGGGAGACTCCAGAAGTACCCCAAGATGCATGTCAACACTGGAGATGAATCCTCAGTTTCCGGCACCGACTCCACACAAGATCTTAGGCCCCGGCATCGACGTGAGAGGAATCCCGAGAGGCCCCCGAGCAACTCGCATGGGGACTGGCCTTTCCTGAGGCCACCAGAGCGGGTCCCTGAGGTCCCGGTTTAAGTCCACAGTACCTGCCGCAACTCGAGAAAATCCAGGAGTTTCTCCCCATCAGGCGATATGAGGCCCATTTCCGCTGAGGCGTCTCGAGGCTAATCATCCCTAAACTCTGGAATTTCCAAAGGGTCCTTCACACCCTTGCTGCAACTCAAGAATTTCCTCGACATACCCGTTTCCAATCGAGAAGAAGCACGAGAGTCCCACTTACATACAGAGGACCCCCGTTTCCACTTCATAGTTCCAGAGGAGGGATTCTTTCCCTGCGTGTTCGGGAAAGAATTCCCGGCATTCCCGTCGCATCTCAGGAGGAGGCACTCTCCACAGGAAAGGCAAGAGGAACTGCAGGGTCGTGCCACCATTCCCAGAGTCCCCCAGAAGCTCAGTCATAACAGGGAAACCAGTTTTCCCTGCACTGCCTCGACTTTCAAGCCGAGGATCGACTCACACCACGGTGACACGTGGGACAGCAATGTGGAACGCCTTGTGGGAAAGCCTCGTGGGAAAGCCTCCAGGGAAAGCCACAGATCCCTGCATCCACGCGAAGGGAATCGTGACACTGCTGCTACACTTCGGGAGGAAACCCCACGTGCATGTCCCCACTCGCGACGAGGAATGACTCCCCTGGGAGACTCCAGAAGTACCCAAGATCCATGTCAGCACTGGAGAGGAATCCTCAGGTTCCGGCACAGACTCCACACCAGGTCTCAGGCCCCGGCAACGATGGGAGAGGAATCCCGAGAGGCCCCGAACAACTCGCAAGGGGACTGGCCTTTCCTGAGGCCACCAGAACGGGTCCCTGAGTTTCCAGTCGTAAGTCGAGAGCACCTGCCGCAACTCGAGAAAATCCAGGAAGTTCTCCCCTTCAGGCGAAATGAGGCCCATTTCCAATGAGGCGTCTCGAGTCTAATCACACCTAACTTCTGAAACTTCCAAAGGGTCCTTCACACCCTTGCTGCAACTCAAGAAGTTCCCCGACATACCGTCTCCACTCGAGAGGAAGCACGAGAGTCCCGTCCACATCCAGAGGTTACCCGTTTCCGCCTCATAGCTCTAGAGGAGGCATCGTTTGCCTGCGTGGTCAGGAAGGAATTCCCGGTGTTCCAGTTCTGTCTCAAAAGGAGGCGCAAAAGGAGGCGCCTCTCTACATGAAAGGCGAGA
>NW_017195133.1:0-9052 GCF_001704415.2 Capra hircus
TGCTCCTTGCATAAAATCCCCTCAGGAGGGGCCTCACCCAACAAAAAAAAGAAAAAGGAAGAAAAAACAAAAAAAAAGAAAAATATTCGTAATAAAAAGGACTTAACAAATGCAAAATGTTTCTCTTGAGGCCAAATAGAACATTTTTTGCCAAAAATGTCTTGCTAAACAGAGATAACAAGCCGTACCAAACAACCCCAGGTAGCTCAGGCCTGGACCTCAGTTCCACCACCTTAATAATAATAGCTCCTGACTCAGATTCCAGTGGCTAGTCCCCTGCCTGAGGACATTGTAAGACTTGTGCTGGGGCATAGCTTGCTTTCTTTTCAAAAAATTTCGGTAGTGTCTTGTGTAGTAAATTCTGATTATACTAAAAAAAATTGAAGTTTTGATATCGCCACCTGCTAAAACTGTGCAATTAAAATTAAAAAAATAGCACAGCTTTTGCTTTTACCTTATTACCAGACAGAAAAACCAGACAAAAAAAAGCCCCAGAGGATCTAGATCTAGCTTTTTGGGTGCAAAAAATTGCAGCTTCTAGGCCTTTAAAAGATTTTTTAAAGATATAAAATGTCATGGCTGTTAGACAATAGACAAGACGTTTCTTACATTGCTGAGAGACTAGCGCAGCTCCTGCCAACATATACTACTGAAAAGGAGTTGGTGGGATTAGAAAAGGTGGTATGCAGGATAAAAATGCTATAGAGTAAGAGGTGAGAGAGAGTTTAAAACCTTGGTGAATAGTGAGCTCCCCGTTGCTGGAAGTATTCAAGCAAAGATTAAATGGTTACTTGTCATCTAAAAGGCTATAGACCAGATTTGGGTTATAAAAAGATCATTAAAAAAGCTTTTCTTGCTTCTTATATTTGGGTCTGCCAAAAGTTTTAAAACTGATAATGTCCTTTTAAAGCTGCTGAGAGATTGTTTACTAACTTTAAATGATTTCCAAAAATTATTAGGTGATATTAATTGGATATGCCCACATTTAAAACTGACTTTTGTAGATTTAAAGCCTTTTGTTTGATTGCTGAAAAATAACAATCCTAATCCCAGTTCTAAGAAAAAGTTGACTAGTGTGACACAGTTGGCTTTCGTTAAAGTGAATGAGGCTTTAAATGATCAGTTAATTAAGATTAATATTGCCAAAAAAAGGAGATTAAATTATTCTTGCCACAAAAATGTATACCTACAGGATGCTTGTGACAAGAAAGGCCCATTGGTTCCATCTAATGACCCCCCCAAAAATAGTTTTATCTTATCCCAACTTGGTGGAACAATGGCCTCTGCCTAAGAAAAAATTACTGACATATTAATTTAAAAGATTAATTCAAGCATACTGATTTATTAAATTGTTCAGTAAAGAGCCATCAAAAATTGTAATTCCATATAACAAAAAACAACTTGATGCTTTTCAAATGTTTGCTGATTGGCAGATTTGCTATAGGAAATTCTTGTGATCAGATCTTGCATCATTTACCCTCACTGCTTTGTTAATTTCAAAAATTAAAAAAGGAGAAATTAAGTATAGTTTTCCCCCATCAGATTTTACAACATGTTCTCTTTGTAATAAGTTAAATGCTGATTCGTTTGGAACAGTAAAATAAAAAGCCATTGGTAAAGCAAAAAGATCTCCAGATAACAAAAGATCCCGACCCAGAATTTGCTGCGGGTCGAGGAAGTGTTTATATTTTTTCCACAGGGTGCAGATTCGTCAATTTGGATCCCGGACAGACTGATTCGCCACAAAAGAAAAAGGGAACTTCTCTGCCGCCACCGCCGCGGGAAACAGCCGTGCACCAAAAGCTGCGGGCGGGGCCAGCCTGACTGACGGAACCCAGTGCACCGCACTCGCAGCCCCGTTACAGCGCCAGTGTCAGAGGGCGGGGTGAAGGCCGCTGCTCCCACCGGCAGAAGAGGCAAAAGAAACATCAAGATCCCGGCGGGGACTAACAGCTCCTGCAGCGCAAACTCCAACCAGAAAATGACTCTATTTACTCTATTTTGGCTTGTCTATCCTCTCCTTATGTTTCTTCTTTTCACCAATGATTCCAGAAAACTTAACGTACCTAATGTAGCAACTTGTGAACCATGGATGTTTTCATCTTGTTTAACTCCTCAAAGTAATGTCTGCTCTTTTGTGGTTTTAAAGATGTCCTGTAACTGTAACAAACTTATTGATATGATAATTATGTTCTTGCTGTTTACAATAACTGTTATTGTTACTATGGCAGCGGTCATTGACTCAACAAGTGTAAATGCCCAATATGTTAAAAAATCAAGTTTTTAGGTGTTTTGGAACAGCTCAGATATTAGTTTAGACTTAGGGAAACTGCATAACCAGATTCAGACCTTGGAACACTCCCGATTAGATTTTACCACCGCAGGAGAAGCCAATGACTTTTTCCACACTTTCTCTAACTTCATTTCTGGAAAGACTATTCTGTCTACTCTTTATAATCTTGCTCCTCGTAATCATTCTTCCCTGTATTGTCTAGATTCTTCGGCAGAGCATTCGGAATCTCGCGACCGAACTGCACCTGATTTTAAACAAAAATAATTAATTATTTAAAATAAAAAAGGGTGAGATGCTGGGAGCCAGTGTGAGGAATCCCGCCCGTGACAAGGTCATGAGGAAGGAAGCTGACATACGCAAGGCGTGCTCAGACTTCAGGGACCCCTCTGCAAATTCCTAAGCACGTACCCCAACAAAAATCTGCCGGCTTTTCTGCTCTGCTTTTCCACTCTTCTGACATTCTCTGGAAAAAGTCAAATCAGGGCTTTAGTCTTCTGCATTTGAAAGAGTGTTTCAATCCAAAAACCCCTCCGATGGCTTTCTAGCCTGCCTGCAGGACTCGTACAGCTGCGCATGTGATTGTTTGAGGCCTCCTGACCGCAGGAGGCACAGGAAGCTTAAAACATCCTAGGAATGTAGGAGCTTCCAAGGAGTCAAAATCTTTAGAATAGGACTGATTAAAGGTTTCATTTTTTGGGTCAATACTTGCTGCCAAATTTTCATATCCTTTATTTTTAGATATAGTTGGTATATAGAAAAACAAGTAGTAGACCTGGTATTAGCAACATTAGATCTTTGAGTTAAGTACCTTCTTTGTTATATCCCACTCCACCTTTGTTCTATAGAGATGTAACTTTAATGCTTTAAGGAGATGCAGATTAAAAAAAAAAAAACACTTCAGGGGAAACAAAATTAACATTCATTAAGGAAGAGAGCCAAAAAGTGTTAACAAGCCTCTTGGCCAAAAGATAATGTAAATCACCTGAGACCTTTTGTATACAAACTGATATACGGAAAGAATCTGGGTTGTGAACGCTACATAATTTTGTGTTACCCATTGATCTCCGTGTTTTATCAAAAGTATAAAAGGCCTTCTGAACAATAAAGGATGGGGGCCAGTTTCTCGAACTAGTCTCTCGGCCTGGTTTCTTGGGACTCTGGCTCCCCCCATGTCTCTCTCTCTCTCTTCTTCTCTCCCCTTCCCTCTCTCTGCTGTTTACTTTAACTTCAGGCTGAATCTCCATCTGGGGCGCGGAGGCTCGCCAGGTCTACTTACTTGCCCCGGCTGTTAAGACCCGCACGAAAGGGAGCTTAAGGCGAGGCACCCTTAGATATTCAAGCGTGCGCCGGTGGCCCAACGTAGATGGTGCAAATTCCTTGTCTGGAATTTTATTGGCCTTCCGCGTAAACCAAGCTATTCAGCCCTCTTCCTCCACTTAATCTTCTTACTACACTATAGTTTCTTAATCTAATCTTACATTAATAAACAAACAAGTCTTTCCACGCCAACGCCGTCCACCCTTCGAATTCCCTGGATCCACCGGGGCTGGACCCCGGCAGGCACCGACTCCACACAAGGTCTTAGGCCCTGGCATCGACGGGAGAGGAATCCCGAGAGGCCCCCGAGCAACTCGCAAGGGGACTGGCCTTTCCTGAGGCCACCAGAGCGGGTCCCAGCGGTCCCCGTCGTAAGGCGAGAGCACGTACCGCAACTCGAAAAAATCCAGGAGATTCTCCCCTCCAGGGGAGATGAGGCCCATTTCCGCTAAGGCGTCTCGACTCTAAACACACCTAACCTCTGGAATTCCAAAGGATCCTTCACACCCTTGCTGCAACTCAAGAAGTTCCCCAACATACCTGTCTCCACTCGAGAGGAAGCACGAGAGTCACGCCCACATCCAGAGGAGCCCCGTTTCTGCCTCCAAGTTCGAGAGGAGGGATCCTTTTGCTGCGTGGTCGGGAAAGAATTCCCGGGGTTCCCGTCGCATCTCAAGAGGAGGCGCTGTCCACAGGAAAAGGCGAGAGGAACTCCAGGGTCGTGCCACCAATTCCCAGAGTCCCCCAGATGTCTCAGTCCATTCCAGGGAAGCCTGTTTCCCCGGCACTGCCTCGACTTTCAAACCGAGGATCGACTGACACCACGGTGGCACGTGGGACATCACTGGGGGAAAGCATCGTTGGAAAGCCTGGTGGGAAAGCCTGGTGGGAAAGCCTCATGGGAAAGCCTCGAGGGAAAGCCACAGATCCCTTGATCCAAGCGAAGGGAAGCGTGACACTGCTGCTACAGCTCGGGAGGAAAGCCCACTTGCATGTCCACACTCGAGACCAGGACTGACTCCCCTGGGAGACTACAGAAGTACCCCAAGATCCATGTCAGCCCTGGAGAGGAATCCTCAGGTTCCGGCACAGACTCCACACAAGGACTTAGGCCCCGGCATCGAGGGGAGAGGAATCCCGAGAGGCCCCCGAGCAACTCGTATGGGGACCTGCCTTTCCTGAGGCCACCAGAGCGGGATCCTGATGTCCCCGTTGTAAGTCGAGAGCACCTGCCGCAACTCGAGAAAATCCAGGAGGTTCTCCCCTCCAGGCGAGATGAGGCCCTTTCCGCTGAGGCGTCTCCAGGCTAATCACACCAAACCTCTGGAACTTCCAAAGGGCCCTTCACACACTTGCTAAAACTAAAGAAGTTCGCCGACATACCCGTCTTCACTCGAGAGAAGCACGAGAGTCCCGCCCACATCTAGAGGAACCCCATTTCCGCCTCCTAGCACGAGAGGAGGTATCCTTTGCCTGATTGGTCGGGAAAGAATTCCCGGCGTTCCCGTCGCATCTCAAGAGGAGGCACTCTCCACAGGAAAGGCGAGCAGAACTCCAGGGTCGTGCCACAATTCCCAGAGTCCCCCAGATGTCTCAGTCCATTCCAGGGAAACCTGTTTCCCTACACTGCCTCGAATTTCAGGACGAGGATCCACTCACACCACGGTGGCACGTGGACAGCCCTTTGGGAAATCCTTGAGGGAAAGCCACAGATCCCTTGATCCATGCGAAGAGAAGCGTGACACTGCTGCTACAGCTCAGGAGGAAAGCGCACCTGCATGCCCCCACTCGAGACGAGGACTGACTCACCCTGGGGAGACTCCAGAAGTACCCCAAGATCTATGTCAGCACTGGAGAGGAATCCTCAGGTTCCGGCACCGACTCCACACAAGGTCTTAGGCCCCGGCATCGACGGGAGAGAAATCCCGAGAGGCCCCCGAGCAACTCGCATGGGGACTGGCCTTTCCTGAGGCCACCAGATCGGGTCCCTGAGGACCCCGTCGTAAGTCGAGAGCACCTGCACCAACTCAAGAAAATGCAGGAGGTTCTCCCCTCCAGGGGAGATGAGGCTCATTTCCTCTGATGCTTCCCCAGGCTAATCACACCTAACCTCTGGAACTTCCAAAGGGTCCTTCACACCCCTTGCTGCAACTCAAGAAGTTCCCACGACATACCCGTCTCGACTCGAGAGAAGCACGAGAGTCCCGCCCACATCCAGAGGAGCCCCGTTTCCGCCTCCATAGCTCGAGAGAAGGGTATCCTTTTCCTGCGTGTTCGGGAAAGAATTTCCTGGGCTTCCCATTCGCAGCTCAAGAGGAGGGCGCTCTCCACAGAAAAGGCGAGAGGAACTCCAGGGTCGTGCCACCATTCCAAGAGTCCCTCCAGATGTCTCAGTCCATTCCAGGGAAACCTGTTTTCCCTGCACTGCCTCGACGTTCAAGCCGAGGATCGACTCACATCACGGTGGCACGTGGGACAGCCCTGTGGGAAAGCCTGGTGGGAAAGCCTGGTGGGAAAACCTCATTGGAAAGCCTCGAGGGAAAGCCACAGATCCCTTGATCCAAGCGAAGGGAAGCGTGACACTGCTGCTACAGCTCGAGAGGAAAGCGCACTTGCATGCCCACTCGAGACGAGGACTGACTCCCCTGGTGAGACTCCAGAAGTACCCCAAGATCCATGTAAGCCCTGGAGAGGAATCCTCAGGTTCCGGCACCGACTCCACACAAGGTCTTAGGCCTCGGCATCAGGGGAGAGGAATCCTGAGAGGCCCCCTAGCATCTCGTATGGGCACCTGCCTTTCCTGAGGCCACCAGCGGGTTCCTGATGTCCCCGCCAAAAGTCAAGAGCACCTGCCGCAACTAGAGAAAATCCAGGACGTTCTCCCTTCCAGGCGAGATGAGGCCCATTTAACTGAGGCGTCTCGAGGCTAATCACACCCAAACCTCTGGAACTTCCAAAGGGTCCTTCACACACTTGCTAAAACTAAAGAAGTTCGTCGACATACCCGTCTCCACTCGAGAGGAAGCACGAGAGTCCCGCCCACATCTAGAGGAACCCCGTTTCCGCCTACTAGCTCGAGAGGAGGGATCCTTTCCCTGCATGGTCGGGAAAGAATTCCCGGCGTTCCCGTCGCATCTCAAGAGGAGGCGCTCTCCACAGGAAAGGCGAGCGGAACTCCAGGGTCGTGCCACCATTCCCAGAGTCCCCCAGATATCTCAGTCCATTCCAGGGAAACCTGTTTCCCTACACTGCCTCGAATTTCAGGACGAGGATCTACTCACACCACGGTGGCACGTGGGACAGCCCTTTGGGAAAGCCTCTAGGGAAAGCCACAGATCCCTTGATCCACGCGAAGGGAACCGTGACACTGCTGCTGCAGCTCGGGAGGAAAGCGCACGTGCATGCCCCCACTCGAGACAAAGACTGACTCCCCTGGGGAGACTCCAGAAGTACTCCAAGATCCATGTCAGCACTGGAGAGGAATCCTCAGTTTCAGGCACCGACTCCACACAAGGTCTTAGGCCCCGGCACCAATGGGAGAGGATTCCCGAGATGCGCCGAGCAACTCGCATGGGGACTGGCCTTTCCTGAGGCCACCAGAGCGGGTCCCTGAGTTTCCCGTCCCTAAGTCCGTAGCACCTGCTTGCAACTTGAAGAAAATCCAGGAAGTTCTCCCTTCCAGGCGAGATGAGGAACATTTCCGCTGAGGTGTCTCAAGGCTAATCACACCTAACCTCTGGAACTTACAAAGGGTCCTTCACACCCTTGCTGCAACTCAAGGAGATCCCCAACATACCCGTCTCCATTCGAGAGGAAGCACGAGAGTCCCGCCCAAATTCAGAGGACCCCCGTTTCCGCCTCCTAGCTCGAGAGGAGGGATCCTTTCCCTCAGTGATCGGGAAAGAGTTACCAGTGTTCCCGGCGCATCTCAAGAGGAGGCGATCTCCACAGGAAAGGCGAGAGGAACTCCAGGGTCGTACCACCATTCCCTGAGTCCCCCAGATGTCTCAGTCCATTCCAGGGAAACCTGTTTTCCCTGCCCACTGCCTCTACTTTCAAGCCGAGGATGGACTCACACCACGGTGGCACGTGGACAGCCCTGTGGGAAAGCCTCGTGGAAAGCCTCGAGAGAAAGCCTCGTGGGAAAGCCTCAAGGGATGCCACAGTTGCTTTGATTCACGCGAAGGGAAGCGAGACACTGCTGCTACAGCTCGGGAGGAAAGCGCACGTGCATGCCCCCACTCGAGACGAGGACTGACTCCCCTGGGGAGACTCCAGAAGTAGCCCGAGATCCACGTCAGCACTGGAGAAGAATTCTCACATTCCGTCACCAACTCCAAACAAGGTTTTAGGCCCCGGCATCGACGGGAGAAGAATCCCGAGAGGCCCCGAGCAACTAGCATGGGGACTGGCCTTTCCTGAGGACATCAGAGCGGGTCCCTGAGGTCCCCGGCATAAGTCGAGAGCAACTGCCGCAACTCGAGAAAATCCAGGAGGTTCTCCCCTCCAGGCGAGATGAGGCCCGTTTCCTCTGTGGCGTCCCCAGGCTAATCACACCTAACCTCTGGAACTTCCAAAACGTCCTTCACATCCTTGCTGCAACTCAAGAAGTTCCCCGACATACCCGTCTCCACTCGAGAGGAAGCACGAGAGTCCGCCCACATCCAGAGGAGCCCCGTTTCCGCCTCATAGCTCGAGAGGAAGGATCTTTCCCTGTGTGGTCGGGAAAGAATTCCCGGCGTTCCCGTCGCATCTCAAGAGGAGGCGCTCTCCACAGGAAAGGAGAGAGGAACTCCAGGGTCGTGCCACCATTCCAGAGTCCCCCAGATGTCTCAGTCCATTCCAGGGAAACCTGTTTTCCCTGCACTGCCTCGACTTTCAAGCCGAGGATCGACTCACATCACGGTGGCACGTGGGACAGCCCTGTGGGAAAGCCTGTGGGAAAGCCTGGTGGGAAAGCCTCATGGGAAAGCCTCGAAGGAAAGCCACAGATCCCTTGATCCACGCAAAGGGAAGCGTGACAAGCTGCTACAGCTCGGGAGGAAAGCGCACGTGCATGCCCACTCGAGACGAGGACTTTCTCCCCTGGGGAGACTCCAGAAATCCCCCAAGCTCCATGTCAGCACTGGAGAGGAATCCTCAGGTTCCGGCACCGACTCCAAACAAGGTCTTAGGCCCGGCATCGACGGGAGAGGAATCCCAAGAGGCCCCCGCGCTTCTCGAATGGGGACTGGCCTTTCCTGAGGCCACCAGAGCGGGTCCCTGAGGTCCCCGTCGGAAGTCGAGAGCACCTGCCACAACTCGAGAAAATCCAGGAGGTTCTCCCTCCAGGCGAGATGAGGCCCATTTCCGCTGAGGAGTCTCGAGGCTAATCACACCTATCTCTGGAACTCCAAAGGGTGGAAGGTCCTTCACACCCTTACTGCAACTCAAGAAGTTCCT
>NW_017195134.1:0-9052 GCF_001704415.2 Capra hircus
TTGAGTTGCAGCAAGGGTGTGAAGGACCCTTTGGAAGTTCCAGAGGTTAGGTGTGATTAGCCTCGAGACGCCTCAGCGGAAATGGGCCTCATCTTGCCTGGAGGGGAGAACCTCCTGGATTTCCTCGAATTGCAGCAGGTGCTCTCGACTTATGACGGGGACCTCAGGGACCCTCTCTGGTGGCCTCAGGAAAGGCCAGTCCCCATGCGAGTTGCTCGGGGGTCTCGGGATTCCTCTCCCCTCGATGCGGGACCTAAGACCTTGTGTGGAGTCGGTGCCGGAACCTGAGGATTCCTCTCCAGTGCTGACATGGATCTTGGGTACTTCTGCAGTCTCCCCAAGGGAGTCAGTCCTCCTCTCGAGTGGGGGCATGCACGTGCGCTTTCCTCCCGAGCTGTAGCAGCAGTGTCACGCTTCCCTTCGCATGGATCAAGGGATCTGTGGCTTTCCTCGAGGCTTTCCCATGAGAATTTCCCACGTGCCTTTCCCACAGGTCTGTCCAACGTGCCACCGTGGTGTGAGTCGATCCTCGGCGTGAAAGTCGAGGCAGAGCAGGGAAAACAGGAGTCCCTGGAATGGACTGAGACATCTGGGGGACTCTGGAATGGTGGCACGACCCTGGAGTACCTCTCGCCTTTCCTGTGGAGATCGCCTCCTCTTGAGATGCGACGGGAACGCCGGGAATTCTTTCCCGAACACCAGGAAAGGATCCCTCCTCTCGAGCTAGGATGCGTAATCGGCTCCTCTGGATGTGGGCGGGACTCTCGTGCTTCCTCTCGAGTGGAGACGGGTATGTCGCGGAACTTCTTGAGTTGCAGCAAGGGTGTGAAGGACCCTTTGGAAGTTCCAAATGTTAGATGTGATTAGCCTCGAGCCCCCCTCAGCGGAAATGGGCCTCATCTCGCCTGGAGGGGAGAACCTCCTGGATTTTTTCGAGTTGCGGCAGGTGCTCTCGACTTACGATGGGGACCTCAGGGACCCGCTCTGGTTTCCTCAGGAAAGGCCAGTCCCCATGCGAGTTGTTTGGGGGCATCTCGGAATTCCTCTCCCCGTCGATGCTGGCGCCTTATACCTTGTGTGGAGTCGGTGCCGGAACCTGAGGACTCCTCTCCAGTGCTGACATGGATCTTGGGGTACTTCTGGAGTCTCCCCAGGGGAGTCAGGCCTCGACTCGAGTGGGGGCATGCACGTGCGCTTTCCTCCCTAGCTGGCGCAGCAGTGTCACGCTTCCCTTTGCGTGGATCAAGGGATCTGTAGCTTTCCCTCGAGGCTTTCCACGAGGCTTTCCCACAGAGGCTTTCCCACAGGCTGTCCAACGGCCACCATGGTGTGAGTCGATCCTCGGCTTGAAATCTAGGCAGTGCAGGGAAAACAGGTTTCCTGAATGGACTGAGACATCTGGGGGACTCTGGAATGGTGGCACGACCCTGGAGTTCCTCTCGCCTTTCCTGTGGAGAGCGCCTCCTCTTGAGAAGCGACGGCAATGCCGGGAATTCTTTCCCGAACAGGCAGGGAAAGATCCCTCCTCTCGAGCTAGGAGGCGGAATCGGGGCTCCTCTGGATGTGGCGGGACTCTCGTTTCTTCCTCTCGAGTGGAGACGGGTATGTCGGGGAACTTCTTGAGTTGCAGCAAGGGTGTGAAGGACACTTTCGAAGTTCCAGAGGTTAGATGTTTTTAGCCTCGAGCCCCCTCAGCGGAAATGGCCTCATCTCGCCTGGAGGGGAGAACCTCCTGGATTTTCTCGAGTTGCGGCAGGTGGTCTCGACTTACGACGGGGACCTCAGGGACCCGCTCTGGTGGCCTCAGGAAAGGCCAGTCCCCATGCGAGTTGCTCCGGGGGCCTCTCGGATTCCTCTCCCGTCGATGCCGGGGCCTAAGACCTTGTGTGGAGTCGGTGCCGGAACCTGAGGATTCCTCTCCCAGTGCTGACATGGATCTTGGCGGTACTTCTGCAGTCTCCCCAGGGGAGTCAGTCCTCCTCTCGAGTGGGGGCATGCACCTGTGCTTTCCTCCCGAGCTGTAGCAGCAGTGTCACGCTTCCCTTCGGCGTGGATCAAGGGATCTGTGTCTTTCCCTCGAGGCTTTCCCATGAGGATTTCCCACGAGGCTTTCCCACAGGGCTGTCCCACGTGCCACCGTGGGGTATGTCGATCGTGAGCTTGAAATCGCGGCAGTGCAGGGAAAACAGTTTTCCCTGGAATGGACTGAGACATCTGGTGGACCTCTGGGAATGTGGCACGACCATGGAGTTCCTCTCGCCTTTCCTGTGGAGAGCGCCTCCTCTTGAGATGCGACGGGAACGCCCGGATTTCTTTCCGACCACGCAGCGAAAATGATCCCTCTCTCGAGCTAGGAGGCGAAAACAGGGCTCCTTTGGATGTGGGCGGGACTCTCGTGCTTCCTCTCGAGTGGAGACGGGTATGTCGGGGAACTTCTTGAGTTGCAGCAAGGGTGTGAAGGATCCTTTGGAAGTTCCAGAGGTTAGGTGTGATTAGCCTCGAGGCGCCTCAGCGGAAATGGGCCTCATCTCGCCTGGAGGGGAGAACCTCCTGGATTTTCTCGAGTTGCGGCAGGTGCTCTCTCGACTTACGATGGGGACCTCAGGGACCCGCTCTGATTTCCTCAGGAAAGGCCAGTCCCATGCAAGTTGTTTGGGGCATCTCGGAATTCCTCTCCCGTCAATGCCGGCGCCTTATACCTTGTGTGGAGTCGGTGCTGGAACCTGAGAATAACTCTCCAGTGCTTACATGGTTCTTGGGTACTTCTGGAGTCTCCCAGGTGAGTCAGTCCTCATCTCTAGTGGGGGCATTCATGTGCACTTTCCTCCAGAGCTGTAGCAGCAGTGTCACGCTTTTTTCGCCATCCAGGGATCCAATAGGCTTTCCCGAATTCATGAGGAGGAACAGGTGTCGACGTGCCAGAATTGGGGGTGAATCGAGGCAGTTGTTTCCCTGGAATGGACTGAGACATCTGGGGGACTCTGGGAATGGTGGCACCACCCTGGAGTTCCTCTCGCCTTTCCTGTGGAGAGCACCTCCCCTTGAGATGTGACGGAAACGCCGAATTTTCTTTCCCGACCACGCAGGGAAAGGATCCCTCCTCTCGAGCTAGGAGGCGGAAACGGGGCTCCTCTGGGTGTGGGCAGGACTCTCGTGCTTCTCTCGAGTGGAGACTGGTATGTCGGGGATCTTCTTGAATTGCAGCAAGTGTGTGAAGGACCTTTGGAAGTTCCAGAGCTTAGGTGTGATAAGATTCGAGACTCCTCAGCGGAAATGGGCCTCATCTCGCCTGGAGGGGAGAACCTCCTGGATTTTCTCGAGTTGCGGCAGGTGCTCTCGACTTACGACGGGTACCTCAGGGACCCGCTCTGGTGGCCTCAGGAAAGGCCAGTCCCCATGGAGTTGCTCGGGGGCCCCTCGGTATTCTTCTCTCTCCGTCGATGCTAGGGCCTAAGACCTTTTGTGGATTCGGTGCCAGAACCTGAGGATTCCTCTCCAGTGCTGACATGGATCTTGGGGTACTTCTGGAATCTCCCCAGGGGAGTCAGTCCTCGTCTCGAGTGGGGTCATGCACGTACGCTTTCCTCCCGAGCTGTAGCAGCAGTGTCACGCTTCCCTTCGCGATGAACAAGGGATCTGTGGCATTCCCTCAAGTCTTTCCCACGAGGCTTTCCCACGAGGCTTTCCCGCAGGGCTGTCCCACGTGCCACCGTGGTGTGAGTCGATCTCGGCTTGAAAGTCGAGGCAGTCCAGGGAAAACAGGTTTCCTGGAATGGACTGAGACATCTGGGGGACTCTGGGAATGGTGGCGTGACCTGGAGTTCCTCTCGCCTTTCCTGTGGAGAGTGCCTCCTCTTGAGATGCGACGGGAACGCCGGGAATTCTTTCCGACCACGCAGGGAAAGGATCCCTCCTCTCGAGCTAGGAAGCGGAAAAGGCGCTCCTAAGGATGAGGGCGGCACTCTCGTGCTTCCTCTCGAGTGAAGACGGGTATGTCGGGGAACTTCTTGAGTTGCAGCAAAGGTGTGAAGGACCTTTGAAAGTTCCAGAGTTTAGGTGTGATAAGCCTCGAGACTCCTCAGCGGAAATGGGCCTCATCTCGCCTGGAGGGGAGAACCTCCTGGATTTTCTCGAGTTGCCGCAGGTGCTCTCGATTCCGACGGGGACCTCAGGGACACGCTCTAGTGCCCTCAGGAAAAGCCCGTCCCCATGCGAGTTGCTCGTGGGCCTCTAGCGATTCCTCTCCCGTCTATGCCGGGGCCTGAGACATTGTGTGGAGTCGTGCCGGAACCTGAGGATTCCTCTCCAGTTCTGACATGGATCTTGGGTACTTCTGGAGTCTCCCAGGGGAGTCAGTCCTCGTCGCGAGTGTGGCGTGCACGTGTGCTTTCCTCCGAGCTTTAGCAGCAGTGTCACGCTTCCCTTTGCGTGGATCCAGGGATCTGTGGCTTTCTCAGTAGGCTTTCCCACGAGGCTTTCCCACTAGGCTTTTCACAGGGCTCTCCCACGTGCCACCGAGTTCTGAGTCGATCCTCGGCTTGAAAGTCGAGGCATTGCGGGGAAAACAGGTTTCCCTGGAATCGACTGAGACATCTGGGGGCTCTGGGAATGGTGGCACGACCCTGAGTTCCTCTCGCCTTTCCTTTGGAGAGCGCCTCTTCTTGAGATGGGATGGGAACGCCGGAAATTCTTTCCCGACCACGAAGGGAAAGGATCCCTCCTCTCGAGCCTATGAGGCGGAAACGGGGCTCCTCTGGGATGTGGGCGGAACTATCGTGCTTCCTCTTAAGTGCGAAACGGGTATGTCGGGGAACTTCTTGATTTGCAGCAAGGGTGTGAAGGGACCCTTTGGAAGTTCCAGAGGTTTAAGGTGTGCTTAGCCTTGAGATGCTGTCAGCGGCAAATAGGTCTTCATTTCTGCCTGGAGGGGAGAAACCATCCTGATTTTCTCCAGTTGCGGCCAGGTGCTCTCGACTTACGACGGGGACCTCAGGGACCCGCTTTGGTGGCCTCAGGAAAGGCCACTCCCCAATGCGAGTTGCTCGGGAGCCTCTCGTGATGTCTCTCCCTCTCCAATGCTGTCTTGGATCTTGACTGGCCTTTCCTGAGGCCACCAGAGCGGGTCCCTGCGGTCCCCATTGTAAGTCGAGAGCACCTGCCGCAACTGGAGAAAATCAAGGATGTTCTCCCCTCCAGGCAAAATGAAGCCTATTTCCGCTGACACATCTCAAGGCTAAGCACACTTAAACTCTGGAACTTCCAAAGGGTCCTTCACACCCTTGCTGCAAATCAAGGAAGTTCCCCGACATACCCGTCTGCACTTAAGAGGAAGCACGATAGTTCCGCCCACATCCAGAGGAGCCCCGTTTCCGCCTCATAGCTCGAGAGGAGGGATCCTTTCCCTTCGAGGTCGGAAAGAATTCCCGGCGTTCTCGTCGCATCTCAAGAGGAGGCGCTCTCCACAGGAAAGGCGAGAGGAACTCCAGGGACATGCCACCATTCTCCGAGTCCCCCAGATGTCTCAGTCCATTCCAGGGAAACCTGTTTCCCCGCACTGACTCGACTTTCAAGCCGAGGATCGACTCACACCACGGTGGCACGTGGGACAGCCCTGTGGCAAAGCCTCGTGGGAAAGCCTCGTGGGAAAGCCTCGAGGGAAAGCCACAGATACCTTGATCCACGAGATGGGAAGCGCGACACTGCTGCTACCGCTCGGGATTAAAGCGCACGTGCATGACCCCACTCGAGCCGAGAACTGACGCAAGCTTGGGAGACTCCAGAAGTACGCCAAGATCACATGTCAGCACTGGAGAGGAATCCTCAGGTTCCGGTCCCGACTCCACACAAGGTCTTAGGCCCCCGGCATCGACGGGGAGAGGAATCCTGAGAGGCCCCCTAGCACCCTCGCATGGGGACTGGCCTTTCCTGAGGTCACCAGAGCGGGTCCCTGATGTCTCCGTCGTAAACTCGAGAGCACCTGACGCAACTCGAGAAAATCCAGGAGGTTCTCCCCTGCAGGCGAGATGAGGCCCGTTTCCACTGAGGTGTCTCGAGGCTAATCACACCGTGAACTCTGGAACTTCAAAAGAGTCTTTCACAGTCATGCTGCAACTCAAGAAGTTCCCCGACATACCCGTCTCCACTCAAGAGGAAACACGAGGGTCCCGGCCACATCCAGAGGAGCTCCGTTTCCGGCTCGTAGCTCGAGATGAGGGATCCTTTCCCTACATGGTCGGGAAAGAATTCCCGGCATTCCCATCGCATCTCAAGAGGAGGCGCTCTCCAAAGGAAAGGGGAGAGGAACTGCAGGGTCGTGCCACCATTCCAAGACTCCCCTAGATGTCTCAGTCCATTCCACAGGAACCTGTTTTCCGTGCACTGCCTCGGCTTTCACGCCGAGGATCGACTCACACCACCGAGACACGTGGGACAGCCCTGTGGGAGAGCCTCGAGGGAAAGACTCGAGGGAAAGTCACAGATCCCTTGGTCCACGCAAGCAGAAGCATGACACTGCTGCTACAGCATGGGAGGAAAGGGCACACTCATGCCCCCACTCGAGACGAGGCCTGAATCCCCTGGGGAGACTCCAGAGTACCCCAAGATCCATGTCAGCACTGGAAAGGAATCCTCAGGTTCCGGCACCGACTGCACACAAGGTCTTAGGCCCCGACATCGAAGGGAGAGGAATCCCGAGAGGCCCCCGAGAAACTCGCATGGGGACTGGCCTTTCCTGAGGCCACCAGAGCGGGTCCCTGAGGTCCCCGTCGTAAGTCGAGAGCACCTGCTGCAACTCGAGAAAATCCAGGAGGTTCTCCCCTCCAGGCCAGATGAGGCCCATTTCCGCTGAGGTGTTTCGAGGCTAATCACACCTAACCTCTGGAACTTCCAAAGGGTACTTCACACCCTTGCTGCAACTCAAGAAGTTCCCCGACATACCCGGCTCCACTTGAGAGGAAGCACGAGAGTCCTGGCCACATCCAGAGGAGCCCCGTTTCCGCCTCCTAGCTCGAGAGGAGGGATCCTTTCCCTGCGTGGTCGGGAAAGAATTCCCGGCGTTCCCGTCGCATCTCAAGAGCAGGCGCTCTCCACAGGAAAGGCGAGAGGAACTCCAGGGTCGTGCCACCATTCCCAGAGACAACCAGATGTCTCCATCCATTCCAGGGAAACCTGATTTCCCTGCACTGCCTCGACTTTCAAGCCGAGGATCGACTCACACCACGGTGGCACGTGGGACACCCTGTGGGAAAGCCTCGTTAGAAAGCCTCGTGGGAAAGCCTCGTGGGAAAGCCTCGAGGGAAAGCCACAGATCCCTTGATCCACGCGAAGGGCAGCGTGACACTGCTGCTACAGCTCGGGAGGAAAGCGCACGTGCATGCCCCCACTCGAGACGAGGACTGACTCCCCTGGGGAGACTCCAGAAGTACCCCAAGATCCATGTCAGCACTGGAGAGGAATCCTCAGGTTCCGGCAGCGACTCCACACAAGGTCTTAGGCCGCGGCATCGATGGGAGAGGAATCCCGAGAGGCCCCGAGCAACTCGCATGGGGACTGGCCTTTCCTGAGGCCACCAGAGCGGGTCCCTGAGGTCCCCGTCGTAAGTCGAGAGCACCTGCCGCAACTCGAGAAAATCCAAGAGGTTCTCCCCTCCAGGCGAGACGAGGCCCATTTCCACTGTGGCGTCTCCAGGCTAATCACATCTAACATCTGGAACTTCCAAAGGGTCCTTTACAACCATGTTGCAACTCAAGCAGTTCCCCGACATACCTGTCTCGACTCGATAGGAAGCACGAGAGTCCCGTCCACATCCAGAGGAGCCCCGTTTCCGCCTCCTAGCTCGAGAGGAAGGATCCTTTCCCTGCATGGTCGGGAAAGAATTCCCGGCGTTTCCGTCACTTCTCAAGAGGAGGCGCTCTCCACAGGAAAGGCGAGAGAAACTCCAGGGTCGGGCCACCATTCCCAGAGTCCCCAGATGTCTCAGTCCATTCCAGGGAAACCAGCATTCCCTGCATTGCCTCGACTTTCAAGCCGAGGATCGACTCACACCACGGTGGCACGTGGGACAGCCCTGTGGGAAAGCCTCATGGGAAAGCCTCGTGGGAAAGCCTCGAGGGAAAGCCCCTTATCTCTTGATCCATGCGAAGGCAAGCACGACACTGCTGCTTCAGCTCGGGAGGAAAGCGCACGTGCGTGCCCCCACTCGAGACGAGGACTGACTCTCCTGAGGAGACTCCAGACGTACCCCAAGATCCATGTCAGCACTGGAAAGGAATGCTGAGATTCCAGCACCTACTCCACACAAGGTCTTAGGCCACGGCATTGACGGGAGAGGAATCCCAAGAGGCCCCCGAGCAACTCGCATGGCGACTGGCCTTTCCTGAGACCACAAGAGCGGGTTCCTGAGGTCCCCATCGTAAGTTGAGAGCACCTGCCGCAACTCGAGAAAAATCCAGGAGGTTCCCCTCCAGGCGAGATGAGGCCCATTTCCGCTGAGGCGTCTCGAGGCTAATCACACTAACTTCTGGAACTTCCAAAGGGTCCTTCACACTCTTGCTGCAACTCAAGAAGTTCCGTGACATGCCCGTCTCCACTCGAGAGGAACCACGAGAGTCCCGCCTCATCCAGAGGAGCCCCGTTTCCGCCTCCTAGCTCGAGAGGAGGGATCCTTTCCCTGTGTGGTCGGGAAAGAATTCCGGCGTTTCCGTCGCATCTCAAGAGGAGGCGCTCTCCACAGGAAAGGCGAGAGGAACTCCAGGGTCGTGCCACCATTCCCAGAGTCCCCAGATGTCTCAGTCCATTCCAGGGAAACCTGTTTTCCCTGCACTGCCTCGACTTTCAAGCCGAGGATTGACTCACACCATGGTGGCACGTGGGACAGCCCTGTGGGAAAGCCTCCTGGGCAAGCCTTGAGGAAAGGCACAGATCCCTTGATCCACGCGAAGGGAAGCGTGACACTGCTGCTACAACTCGAGAGGAAATCGCACGTGCATGCCCCAATACGAGACGAGGACTGACTCCCCTGGGGAGACTCCAGAAATACCCTAAGATCCATGTC
>NW_017195135.1:0-20520 GCF_001704415.2 Capra hircus
CTAGTTGTTCTAGTAGAAAATATTAAATGATTTAAATAAATGATTGAAACCTACTGAAATGCTGGCCTTTCCAAAAATAAATAAATACATAAATAAATAAAACCTAATTCAGACGGATACCAAAGCAAGAACATAATTGAAATCACTTGCTGTTGTAAGACATGGCTTCAAAAAAGAGAACTAAATAAATGTATATAATGACAGGCTAAATTCTCTGGCAATACATTATAAAAATTTACAGTCAATATTGTAAAGGATTTTTACACACAATAAATAAAAATGTCTTTTACTTATGCATAATTTTAATAATCAAAAGCACTGACTACTTTTCAGACATTCCAGGCAAAGGTCATTTAAACAAACTATCTACTTTACCTGCCAAAACAACATGGTGGTGGTGGTCGTCGTGATTAGTTGCTAAGTCATTTCCATCTCTTTTTCATCTCCGTGGACCACAGACCACCAGGCTCCTCTGCCCATGGAATTTCCCAGGCAAGAATACTGAGGTTGGTTTTCATTCTCTCTTCCAGAAGATCTATCTTCCCAACTCAGGGATTTCTCACCCTGGGTTATCTTCATTGGGAAGTGGATTCTTTACCAGTGAGCCACCAGGAGAATACCCCAAAGCAACACAGTATCTACTTAAGAAGTACTTCTTGGCTTTCATATGTACGGTCTCAAACTTCCAGCCTATTGTTCTGCGTTTGTTCAGAACTACCCTAGCGATCCATCAATAATAGTCAGCTTCCCAACGATCCTTGTCTGGGAAGATCCCACATGCTGAAGTGTAACTAACCTCAGGGGACACAACTCAGGAGCTCATGTGCCAACACTAGGCCAGTGTTCTCCAACAAAGAAACATCACAATGGAAGGCTATGCAGCATAGTGAAGTGCACCATACCACTTGCCTCAGCTAGAGAAAGCCCTTGAACATCCATGACTACCTGGCCCCACCAAAATCAATGCAATTTTAAAAATAACAAAATAAATAAGACCTTAAAAAAAATGAGTTTACATAGAGTGTAGTTACATATATGTAGCAACAAGCAAATATACTTTGCATGTTGAAAGCGCAAAATACTTATTTTTCAAAACGTGATAGAATGATACCGATTAGAAGAAATTTATCACAGAATTAAAATATTCTAGGCACTAGTTCACCAGGATGAGAGGTAAGGTATCCCAACCATCAAGTTCAAATTTGTTGGTGTGAATGCGTAAAAGCCTATGAAACATCATGTTGCTCAAATAATTCGAGTATACATATATCTACTTGAGCTGTTAACTATCTCTTCTGCACCTTATATTTCATTCTGAAGCCATTTGGATTTTCTAAAATAATGTGTAGATTTGTTTTGCTTGTTTTAGTTTCTGAGGACACTTCTCATTCTGCCCCATGCTAGGAAACTTTAAATATATTTTCCATTAATATAATTGAAGTTTCATCTACTCTAACCTTTCATACCGTTAATCCCATATTGATTTCTTTTACCAGGCTCTTAGTGATGTTCTTCAAGCTGTTTTAGCCATTCTTTAATTTAGGTATAATGCTCACTGATTTGCATAGCAAATTAACACTTTCTAATGTGCTTCTAGAGTGTGGTGAGCCGTTTCTGTTTCAGGGTTTTGGGTTGGAAAACCCTGCCTTATTGTTAGGCTGCCGGTATCTTCTGATAGCAAAGGAAAGACTACAAATATTCCAAACAAATTTGATTATAGTAATTAACATTTTCTAAAGTATTAAAGAATTCCTCATCAAATATTTATTCCCATGGGAAAAATACCCCCAGCTCCTTAAGTAAACAAGATTTTATTAAGGAAATCTGTGAGAACTGACATGTCTCTCTGCATTATGACTTCATCAACACACCTCTCTGAGGTGAAAAAACAAGTTAGAATTCACATACTTCAGGAAAGCCATATTTAAATATGGAAAAATTGTTTCGATAACAGTAAAAATGGCTGTATGAGAAGTGGATTGATATTTTTTCTCTGAGCATCTTCCTGAAAGTTATGTCTTCACTTCTTACTGAAATGTATTATTCTGCTGTTGCTCAGGCATAGTAACTCTGCATAATAAGGAATGTTATGTTCCTTATTATGCAGCCCACCATGCCTCACTGTCCATCACTAACTCTCAGAGTTTGCTCAAACTCATGTGCATCAAATTTGTTGTACCATCCAACCATCTCATCATCTGCTAGGCCCTTCTCCTTCTGCACTCAAGCTTTCCCAGCATCAGGGTCTTTTCCTATAGTTAGTTCTTTGCATGGGTGGTGAAAGTATCAGAGTTTCAGCTCCAGCAAAAGTACTTCCAATGAATATTCAGGACTGATTTCCATCAGGATTGACTGCTTTGATCTCCTTGCAGTCCAAGGGACTCGCAAGAGTCTTCTCCAACACCACAGTTCAAAATCATCAATTATTCCATGTGCAACTTCCTGTATAGTCCAACTCTCTCATCCACACATGAGTAATGGAAACTATATAGGTAAGATCTGATCGACCATTAATTGCAAAGTAATGCCTCTGCTTTTGAATATGCTCTTTAGATGGTTACAGCTTTTCTTCATAGGATCTAGCACCTTTTAATTCCACGGCTGCAGTCACCATCTGCATTGATTTTGGAGCCCGGAAAATAAAGTCTATCACTGTTTCCATTTTTCCCATGATTTCCCTATTTGATGTGAAATGACGGGGCCAGATGCCATGTCTTCATTTTGTTCAACACTGAGTTTTAACAAGGTTCTTCACTTCTTTTCTTTTCATCAATACGCTCTTTAGTTATTCTCCATTTCTGTCATGTATGTGGTGTCAACTGCAAATCTGCGGTTATTGATATTTCTCCAGGCAATCTTGATTCTAGTTTGGGCTTCATCCAACCTGGCATTTCACATGATGTGCTGAATATAGTTAAATAAGCAACATGACAATATACAGCCTTGATGTATTCCTTTCTCAATTTGAAACTAGCACATTGTTCTATGTCCAGTTCTAAGTGTTGCTTCTTGACATGCCTACAGATTTCTCAGGAGGCAGCTAAAGAGATCTGATATTTGCATCTTTTCGGGAATTTTCCATAGCTTGTTGTCATCCACACAGTCAAGACCTTTGGCATAGTCCAAATCAGATGTAGATGTTTTCTTGAACTTCCTTGTTTTTTCTCTGATCCAGTGGATGCTGGCAATTTGATCTCTGGTTTCTCTGACTTTTCTAAATCCAGCTTTAACATCTGGAAGTTCTCGGTTCATGTACTGCTGAAGCCTAGCTTGAAGAACTTTGAACATGACTTTCACTTACATGTGAGATGTGCACAATTGTGTGTTAGTTTAAACAATCTTTGGCATAGCATTTCTTTAGGATTGGAGTTTAAACTAACCTTTCCAAGCTCGGTGGCCAATACGAGCTTTTCAAATTTGCTGGCATATTGAGTGCAGGATTTTAATGGCATAATCTGGTAGGACTTGAAATTCCACAACTGGAAACACATTACCTCTAGTAACTTTGTTCATAGTTATGTACTAAGGGCTATTTGATTTCACATTCCAGGATGTCTGGTTCTGGTGAGTAAAGACACCATCACAGTTATCTGGGTCATTAAGATCTTCTTCTTCTTCTTCTTCTTCTTCTTCTTCTTCTTCTTCTTCTTCTTCTTCTTCTTCTTCTTCTCTTCTTCCTCTTTTTTAAGTTCAGCTCTTCTGTGTATTCTTGCCACCACTTCTTTATATAGCTGCTTCTGTTAGCGTCCATATATTTTCTCTCCTTTATTGTGCCCAACTTTGCATGAAATGTTCCCTTGGTATGTGTAACTTTCTTGAGGTGATCTCTGTTCTTTGCCATCCTATTGTTTTTCTCTATTTCTTTGCATTGATCCCTGAGGAAGGCCTTTCTTATGTCTCCTTGCTCTTCTTAAGAAAATTGCATTCTAATGGATTATGTTTCTTTTTCTCCTATGCCTTTTGCTTCTCTTCTTTTCTAAGTTATTTGAAAGGCCTCCTCACACAAACCTTTGGCCTTTTTGCATTTATTTTTCTTGGGTTATGGTTTTGTTCATTGTCTCATGCAGAATGTCATGACCCTTCGTCCATAGTTCTCCAAGCAGTCTGTCTATAAGATCTAATCTCTCAAATCTATTTTGTCACATTCACTGTGTAATCATAAGGGATTGATTTTGGTCAACCCAAATGGTCTAGTGGTTTTCCATACTTTCCTCAATTTAAGTCTGAAATTTTCTTTAAGGCATTCCTGATCTGAGCCATGTCATTGCTCAGTCTTGTTTTTTTTTTTTTTTTTTTTTTTTCTGACTGCATAGAGCTTCTTCATCTTCAGCTGCAAAGAACATAATCAGTCTGATTTCTGCATTGACCAACTCAAGAGTCATCTCTTGTGTTGTTGGAAGAGGGTGTTTTCTATAAATGGTGAGCTCTCTTAGGGAATTCTGTTAGCCTTTGCATACTTCATAGGTACTCCAAGGTCCAACTTGCCTGTTATCCCAGGTATCTCTTGGCTTCCTACTTTCTCCAGTAGGCAATGAATGTGGGCAGTATAAGCCCTCATTCCTCTGCCTTTTCTAAATCCATCGTATATATTTGGAAGTTCTTGGTTCAAATACTTTGAAGCCTAGCACAAAGAATTTTGAGCAATATCTTGCTTAGTATGTGAAATGAGCACAATAGTGCAGTACTTTGAATAATTTTCAGCATTACCCTTTGATGTGGGGATCAGTACGTGGTCATGTGTACACTAGAGCTTGCTCAGTAGTGGCATAATGTGTATCCCATAGTACAAACTCAGAATTTTGGATCATGTATGCCATATAATGTTGACTCAGTAGTGGTAGGATGCTACTTTCAGAATGCAAGCTCAGTAGCTGTGCTAAGCCTGCTGTAGAACACTGGTTCAGCAATGGTAAGATGTGTGTTCTAGAATACAGGATCAATAGTGTTGTCACATTTCCTCCAGAGTTTAGCCACTGCAGAAGTGGCATGTGTGCTTAGAATGGGGTCTTAATAGTGGTGAGATGCATGCTCTACATCTCAGTCTCAGTAGAAGAGAGATATGTTCTCTAGAGCACAAGCTAGTAGTTACAAGACAGTTGGTGTGATGACCTGTAGTACCCAAAGGAAGCAGTGGAAGTTGTCACAGCACTGAAACACGGAATGGTGAAAAACTACTTGGTGCGTTTGAGTCACAGTAAACAAAGAAGCATTCCAAGAATGGTTTACCTCTGATTTACAGGATAGTGGTAATTATTGAGTGCGTTCCACCTACTGTAGATGGAGATGCGCTTAAGCCATGTCATAAAACTGAACCAGTGATAGTTATAATATCTTAATCTTGCCTGAGCTATTTGGATGCAGAAACACTTTAAAAATTCACAGCACTGAAGCACTGGAATTCGATAAATTCCAGTGTCTTCCGAGAATGGATGATAAAGCACTTGAATTGTATCACATAGATGAAAGACTGGATGTTGATGAATACTGGGTGTATTTGACCTGGGGTAAGAAGGGGACTCATTTAACCATATGACAGCCCTAAAACACAGGATGGTGATAAATGTACGAGTGTGTATGAACTGGTATCTACAGAAACAATTGAAACATATCACAGAACTCAACAGTTGGTGGTGAACAACTTCTAGGTGTATTTGAACCAGAGTATATGAAACAAGACTTGAAGAATGTAACAGAACTGAAACAACTGATGGCGATAAACTATTGCATGCGTTCAACACGGCGTAGAAGAAGCACTTGAAACATGTCACAACACGGAAACACCAACGGTCATAAGCTACTGGATATGTTTCAGCTCAAGCGGATTCGAGAAACATTTGAAGCAAGTCATACAACTGAAACATTGCATGTTTTTAAATAACTGCATGTACTTGATATGGAGTGAATGAAGAAAGCACTTGAAGCATGTGACATCTCAGAAGCACTGATTGAGAATACTGACTATGTTTAAGCTGGAATGGAAACAGAGGCTTCAGAATCATTTCATAGTACTGAACACTAGCACTAGATGGGGAAAAAACTACTGAGTTTGTTGGATACAGGAATGCATGAAGGATCAGTTGACATTATCTCACAGCAGTGAAACAAGATGGTTATAAATGGTGAGTGTATTGACATTAGTGGGACCAAGATCATATTTAATCTTATCAAAGTCCTGAAGCACTGGAACATGGTGAACTACTGGCTGTGTATGCCTCAGTGTGCACAGACAAAATTTCAGATCATGTCGTAGCACTGAAACGCTGATATGGAGATAAAAGTCTGACTGTCTAGATCTAGGGTGGATGATGAGGCTCTTTAAGCATGTCGCTTCATATATACACTAGATGGCGACAAACTACGGAGTTTGGTTTATGGGTGAGCATGAAGAAGCCATTGGGTCATGCTCCAAACTAAATCACTGGCTGTTTATAACTACTGGAAATTTTACACCAGGATTAATGTAGAAGCATTTGAAGACTGTCAGTGTACTGAAACAATGGATGGTGATAAATGACTATGTTAACCTGAAGTGGGTGAGGAAGTACTCGAATCCAGTGGCAGCCATGGAACACTGTGTATTGATAAATTCAGGGATTTTTTTTTTTTTTTTTTTAATTTTGTTTACTGACTACATTAAGGAAGAATTGAAATTGGTCATATGTCACAGCACTGGACACTGGTTGGTACAAATTATTGACTATGACTGACGAGAGTGGGAAGTGATCATTTGAATTGTGCCACACCCATTGAACTAAAGAAATGGAGGAAACAATAGAATTGGAAAGGCTAGAGATTTCCTCAAAAACTTAGAGATACCAAGCAAACATTTCTTGCAAAGATGGGCTCAGTAAAGGACAGAAGTTGTATGGGCCTAACTGAAGCAGAAGATATTAAGAAGAGGGAGCAAAAATACACAGAAGAACTGTACATAAAAGATATCCATGACCCAGATAATCACGATGATGTGATCATTCACCTAGAGCCAGACATCCTGAAATGTAAACTCAAGTGGGTCTTAGGAAGGAAGCATCACTACAAAGAAAGCTAGTGGAGGTGATCGAATTCCAGTTGAGCTAATTCAAATCCCGAAAGACAATGCTATGAAAGGGCTGCACTCAACATGGCACCAAATGTGGAAAATTCAGGCCTGGTCACAGGACTGGAAAAGGGCAGTTTTCACTCCGATCCCAAAGAAAGGCAATGCCAAAGAATTCTCCAACTACTACACAGTTGCACTCATCTCATATGCTACTAAATTAATGATCAAAATTATCCAAGCCATGCTTCAGCAATACATCAACCAGGAACTTCCAGATATTCGAGCTGGTTTTCCAAAAGGCAGAGGAACCAAGATCAAACTGCCACCATCTGCTGGATCATTGAAAAACCAGGAGAGTTCCACAAGAAGATCTACTTCTGTTTTATTGAGACTTTGACTATGTGGATTGCAATAAACTTTGGGAAATTCTGAAAGAGATGGGAATACCAGACAACCTGACTTGCCTCTTGATAAACTTGTATGCAGGTCAGGAAGCAACAATTAGAACTGGAAACAGAACAACAGACTGATTCCAAAAAGGAAAAGGAGTACCTCAAGGCTATATAATTGCCACCTTGCTTATTTAACTTCTACACAGACTACATAACGAGAAACACTGGGCTGGAGGAATCTCAAGGTGGAAACAAGATTGACGGAGAAATGTCAATAACCTGAAATATGCAGATGGCACTAGCCTTATGGCAGAAAGTGAAGAACTAAAGAGCCTCTTGATAAAAGTGAAACGAGAGAGTGAATAAGTTGGCTTAATGTTCAACATTCAAAAACCTAAGATCATGGCATCTGATGTCACCACTTCATGGCAAATAGGTGGGGAAACAGAAGATGACTTTATATTTCTGGGCTCCAAAATCGCTGCAGATGGTGACTGTAGCCATGAAATTGAAAGATGCTTAGTCCTTGGAAGGAAACTTATGACCAACCTAGATTATTATTATTATTGATTATTGTTGATAATTGATTATTATTGAGTATTATATTCATATTAAAAAACAGAGGCTTTACTTTGTCAAGAAAGATCCATCTAGTCAAGGCTATGGTTTTTCCAGTAGTCATGTATGGATGTAAGTTTTGGAATATAAAGAAGGCTGAGCACTGAAGAATTGATGCTTTTTGAACTGGGTGTTTAAGAAGACTCTTGAGAGTCCCTTGGACAGCTAGGAGATCCAACCAGTCCATCCTAAAGGAAATCAGTCCTTAGTGTTCATTGGAAGGACTGATGTTGAAGCTGAAACTTCAATAATCTGGCCACCTGATGTGAAGAGCCAGCTCATTTGAAAGCATCTTGTTGCTGGAAACGATTGAGGGCAGAAGGAGAAGGGAACATCAGAGGATAAGGTGGATGGATGGTATCACTGACTCAATGGACATGGGTTTGGGTTACCCATGGGAGTTGATGATGGACAGGGAGGCCTGGCTTGCTGCGGTTCATGGGATAACAAAGAGTTGGACATGAATGAGCGACTGAACTGAACTGATCACCCCTTAAAGAGTGATTTTTTTCTTTATTTTTCTTTATTTTTTTCTTTTTTATAATCTTGGACACATTTGACTGAAGCATGTCACACAATGAAACGTTGAATGGTCAATAACTACCAGCTGGGCTTGACACTGGATGGATGGAGAAGCACTGGAGGCATGTCACTGAACTTCAGCACTGTATCGTGATTGCCTTGTGAATGTCTTTAAATGGGGAGAACAAACACACCATTGAAATGGATCTTGACACTGGAACAGTAAGTGGTGAATGTTATGGATGTGTTTGACTTGGGATAATGAGGAAGACTTGAGGAATGTCACAGAGTAAAGCATTGGATGGTGTAAATGTTTGAGTATGTTTGGCCTGGTGAGGATGGAAAAGTCCTGGACTCTGCCATAAAATGGAAACACTAAATGGTCATAAGCTACTGCATGTGCTTCACCTAGAGAGGATGAAGAAGCACATGAAGCCTGCTGCAGGACTGAAACAATGGATGGTGATAATCTACTGGGTATGTTTTGTCTAGGTTTGTGAAGAAGCACTGAGGCAAGTCCTCGAACTGAGGCATGGAATGCTGATAAACCGTTGGGTACTTCTGAACGGTGGTGTGTGGCAAAATTCTTGAAATATGTTACAGTACTGAAACATTGGGTGTTGCTAAACTACTGGTGTGTTTGATCCAGGATAGGCAAGAAGCACTTGAAGCATGTCAAAAAACTGAAACAGGTGATAAACAACAGGGTGTGTATGACCCAGAGGGCATGGGGAAGTATCTGAACCTTGTGACCAACATGAAACACTGGATGGTGACAAACGGTTGAGTGTGCTTCATTTAGGGTGGACAAGAAGCACATGATCCATTTCACAGAACTCAAACGTGGACGGGGACAAGCTACTTGGTATGTTTGACACAGAGAGAAAAAGAAGCTCTGGAAGCATGCTGTAACCCTGAAACACTGGATAGTGAGAAACTATTTGGTGTGATGACCTGAGGGAATGAAGAAACCCAGAAGTATGTTGCATAACTGAAACATAGGATAATGACAAACTACTGGGTGTCTTTGACTCAGTGTACACAAAGGAGTACTTGAAGCATGTCACAGACCTTGAACACTGGATGGCAAAAACTCCTGGGAGTGTTTGACTCGGTGGATGAAGAAGCTCCTCAAGCATGTCTCTGCACTAAGACACTGGATAATGAGTGTGTTTTATCTTCAGAAAATGAAGCACTTGACCTGTGTAACAGCACTAAAATAGAGTATAGCACTTATACCACTGGGTGATTAGTCCCAGGCAACAAGGAAACACTGTAAAGTGTCTCATGTTAATGCGCTGAATGCTCTATGGTGATAAAGTACTGAAAGTGTTTGATTTGAGGTTGAGAAGAAGCAGGTAAAGCAGGTCCCTGTGGTGAAACAAGGGATTCTGATGCACTACTGGGAGTGTAGGAATTCAAGTGGAATAAGAAGCACTGGAAGCATGTCACATCCATGAAACAATAAATGTTGCTAAACTACTGAGTGGGAATGAGAGACTGGGAAAGACTAGAGATCTCTTTAGGAAAATAAGAGGTATCAAAGGAGTATTTCATGCACCTATGGGCACAATAAAGGACAGAAAATGCACGAACCTAAAAGAAGTGGACGATATTAAGGAGTGGTGGTATGATTACATAGAAGAACTATCCAAAAAGTTCCCAATGACCTAGATAACCATGATGGGGTGATCACTCACCTACAGCTAGACATCTTGGAGTGTGAAATCAAGTGGCTCTTAGAAAGCATCGCTACCAACAAAGATAATGGAGGTGATGGAACACCAGCTGAGCTATTTCAAATTTTAAAAGATGATATTGTTGAAGTGCTGCACTCAGTATGCCAGAAAACTTGGAAAACTCAGCAGTGGCTGCAGGGTTGGAAAAGGTCAGTTTTTCATTTGAAATCCAAGGAAGGGCAATGCCACATAATGTTCCATGTGCACACAACTGCCATTATTTTACACACTAACTCCTTAGAAGACAATTTATGAACAACTGAGATGGCTGGATGACATCACTGACTCGATGGACGTGAGTCTGAGGGAATTAAGGGAGTTGGTGATGGATAGGGAGGCTTGGCTTGTGGTGATTCATGCAGTCACAAAGAGTTGGACATGACTGAACTGAATTGAACTGAGACAGCATATTAAAAAGCAGAGATGTGAATGTGCCAACAAAGCTCCACCTAGTTAAGACTATGATTTTTCCAGTAGGTGTGTATGGATGTGATAGTTAAATTATAAAGAAAGCTGAGCACCAAAGAATTGATGCTTTTGAACTGTGTTGTTGGAGGAGATTCTTGAGAATCCCTTGGACTGCAAGGAGATCCAACCAGTCCATCCTAAAGGAGATCAATCATGAATATTCATTAGAAGGACTGAGGTTAAAGCTGAAACTCCAATACTTTGGCCAACTGATTGAAGAGCTGACTCATTTGAAAAGACCCTGATGGTTGGGAAGATTGAAAGCAGGAGGAGAAGGGGAGGACAGAGGATGAGACAGTTAGATGGTATCACTGACTCAAAGGACATGAATTTCAGTAAACTGTGGGAGCTGGTGATGGACAGGAAGGCCTGATTTGCTGTAGTCCATGGGCTCACAAACAGTCATATACAACTGAGCAACTGAAGTGAATTGAACAAAGGCATTCTCACAATTCTCCTGGCAAGACTTTAACAGTGCATTAACTTGGAAGTTGCAAATGTTCAAACTGGATTTAGAAAAGAGAGAAACCAGAGGTCAAATTGGCAACATTCATTGGATCATGGAAAAAGCAAGAATATTATTAAAAAAAAAAAACTATTTCTGCTTTATTGACTATGATAAAAATCCACTCTGTGGGTCACAACAAACTGCAGAAAATTCTTAAAGACATGGAAATACCAGACTACCTACATGCCTCCGAAGAGACCTGTATCTAGTCAAGAAATAACCCGTGAGAACCAGATAAAGACGAACAGATGGTTTGAAATCGGGGTTAAAAAAAAAAAAAAAAAAAAAAGCTACTATATTTGTCACCCTGTTGATTTAACTTATATGCAGAGCACATCTTAGAAAATGCTGGGCAGGACGAAACACAAGCTGAAATTAAGAGAAAAATAGAAATATCAATAACTTCAGATATGTAGATGACACCACCGATATAGCATAAAGCAAAGAATAACTAAAGAGCCTCTTGATGCAGGTGAAAGAGGAGAGTGAAAAAGCTGGCTTAAGACGCAATATTCAGAAAACTAAGATCATGGCATCTGATCCTATTATTTCATGGCAAATAGATGGGAAAACAGTGGTAACAGTGACAGACTTCTGTTTTCTTGGACTCCAAAATGACAGCAGATGATGACTGCAGCTATGAAATTAAATGACACTTTTTTCTTGGAAGAAAAGCAGTGACAACCCTAGACTGCATGTTAAAGAGCAGAGACATTCCTTTGCCAAGAAGGCTCCATATAGTCAGAGCTATATTTGTGTTTTTTAAGCAGTCATGTGACAATGTAAGTTAGACCATAAAGGAGGCTGAACATTAAGGAACTGATAGTTTTGAACCACAGTCTTGGAGAAGACTCTTGTGAGTCCCTTGGGCTGCAAGGAAATCAATCCAGTCAACTCTAAAGGAAATCAATCCTGAAAATTCACTGGAGGGGCTGATGTGAGGCCGAAGCTCCAATATTATGGCTATCTGATGTGAAGAGCCAACTCATTGGCAAAGAATCTGATGCTGCAAAAAATTGGAGCAGAAGAAGGGGACGATGGAGGACCAGATACTTGGATGGCATCACCGACGCAGTGGATTTGAGTTTGAACAAGCTCCGGGAGATGGCGAAGGACAAGATGGTGTGATATACTGCAGTCCATGGGATTATGAAGAGTTGGAGATGGCTGAGTGACTGAACAACAAATAACAGCCAGCAACAACAAATCTACGGAATGCCTTTGATCTTGAGTAGTTTCAGGAGCTCTTGAAGCATGTCACAGATCTGAAACACAAGACAGTGGTAAAATACTGAATGTGTTTGACTTGGAGTTAGTGAAGCAGCCGTTAATATGTGCTACAACATTGAAACAATGAATGTCGATAAGCTATATGGTGTATTTGTTGTGGAGGAAGTGAAGAACCACTTGAGTGGGTTTCATGACTGAAACACTGTATGTTCACACTTCAGATGGTCTGTGTTTGACCTTGTATATAGAAAGAAGCACAAGGAGCGTGTCACAACACTGAAACTGGATCATGGTAAATCATTGTGTATGATGAGCTGCGGTAGCTGAAAAATCAATGAAAGTATGTGGTAGCCCTGAATCAATGGATGGTGATAAACTAAGAGTGTGCTCAACCTTGAGTGGACAAAGGATCTTTTGAAGCATATACCAGAATTAACACACTGGATTGTGATAAATTATTGCTTATGTATTTTCTGCAGAGAATGAAGAAGCAGTTGAGCAGGAAACAGCATTGAAACACTGGATGGTGATAAACTATGGGGTGTGTTTTATACATGTTGAATGAAGAGAAACTGAAAGCATGGCACAGACTAAATCATGGGACCATGGCAAACTTCTGAATGCGTTTTATCTAGAAAGGACTAAAGAAGGACTTTAAACTCATCACAGAGCCGAAACAGGAATTGTGATAAGCTACCTACCATATTTTATTTGTAGAGGATAAAGAGGTACACGAGGCATGCCACAGTACTGGAACACTGGATAGTGGTAAACGGCAGGGAGTGTTTGACTAAATGAGACAAAGGGACACTTCAAGCTGGTAATAGCACAGCACCAAGGAATGACGATAATTTACAGGATGTGTTTTACCTGGAGGGGATGGAGGAAGCTCAAAACCTGTCACAATACAGAAAAAATGGATGGTGATAGCTGCCACATTAATTTCTTCTGGAGTAGATTAAAAAACACTTGAAGCATATCTAAACTTAAACACTGGATGGGGATATAATATCGTGTGTATTTACTGCCAATAAAAAATAGAGGGAACAATAGAGGAGGAAAGACTAGAAATCTGGCCAAGAAACTGAGACTCCCAGGGAATATTTCATGCAAACATGGGCACAATCAAGGACAGAAGTGGTATGAACCTAGCAGAAGGAGAAAATGTGATGAAGTGCTGGCAAGAGCATAAAAGAAGAGCTGTACCAGAGAAAGGTCTTAATCACCTGCTGCTGCTACTGCTGCTGCTGCTGCTGCTACTGCTGCTGCTACTATGTTGCTTCTCTCATGTCCAACTCTTCGGGACCCCATGCAGAGCACACTACCAGGCTCCTCTGTCCATGGGATTTTCCAGGCAAGAATATTGGAGTGGGGTGCCATCGCCTTCTCTGCTTAATCACCTGTGTAACCATAATGGTGTGATCACTCACATAGAGCAGACAACCGGGGGTGTGAAGTCAAGTGGATCTTAGCAAGAATTACCACAAACAATGCTAGTCGAGCTGATAGACTTGAAGCTCAGCTATTTCAAATTGTTAAAGATAATGCTGTTAAAATGCTGCACTCAATGTGCCAGGAAATTTGGAAAATTCATCAATGACCACAGGACAGGAAAAGGTCAGATTCACTCTGATCACTAAAAGGGGCATTGTGAAGGCATGCTCAAACTACTGCACAGTCTTTCTCATTTCATATGCTGGCAAGGTAATGCTCATAATGCCTCCATCTAGGTTTCAACAAAATGTGAACTGAGAACTTTCAAATGTACCAATTGCATTATGAAAGGCAGAGGAACCAGAGATCAAATTGCCAACATTCATTGGATCATAGAAAAAGCAGGGAATTCCAGAAAATGATCTACTTCTGCTTCATTCACTATGCTAAAGCCTTTGACTGTCGGGGTCACTGAAAGTGTGGAAAATTCTTAAAGAGATGGGTATACTAGACCACTTTACCTGGCCCCTGAGAAACCTGTATGCAGGTCATGAAGTAACAGAATCAGACAGAAACAATGGAGTTGTTCAGAATTGGTAACATAGTATGTCAAGGCTGTCTTGTTGTCACCCCACTTATTTAACTTACATGAACAGTATATTATGCAAAATGTCAGACTGGATGAAGCACAAACTGGAATCAAAATTGCTGGGAGAAATATAAATAAACTCAGACATGCAGATGACAGAAAGCAGACGAGGGATTAGAGCTCTTTGCTGAGATGAAAGTGGAAATTTAAAAAATTGACTTAAACCTCGACATTCAATAAATTAAGATCATGTCATCCAGTCCCACTTCTTGATAGCAAATAAATCAGGATACAATGGAAACTGTGAAAGATTTTTATTTTCATGAGTTCCAAAATCACTGCATGGTGACTGCAAACATGAATTTAAAAGACACTTGTTTCTTTCAGGAAAAGCTACGACAAACCCAGACAGCATATGAAACCAGAGACATCCCTTTGCTGGCAAAAGTCAAGGTATGGTTTTTCCAATAGCCGTGCATGGATGTGGGATCTGAACTATAAAGAAGGTGGAATCCAAAATAATCGATGTCTTAGAACTGTAGTGCTGAAGAAGACTCTTGAGTCCCTTGAACTGCAAAGGGATCAAAGCAGTAAGTCCTAAAGGAAATCAACACTGACTACTCATTGGAAGGATTGATGCTGAAGTTACAATACTTTGGCCACCTGATGCAAAGAGCTGAATCATTAGAAAAGACTAATGCTGGGTTAGATTATAAGCAGATGGGGATGGTGTGACAGAGAATAAGACGGTTGACTGCTGGCATAACTGTCTCAATGGGCACGAATTTGAGCAAATTCCAGAAGATAGTGAAGGACAGGGAAGCCTGGTGTGCTGTAATTCATGGGGTTTCAAAGAGGTGGACATGACTATGTGACTGACAAACATCAATCATGGGTAAATAAAGAAGCATCTGAAGTGTGTCACACCACTTAAACACTGGATGTTGATAAACTACTGTATGTATTTGAAACAGGATAGTTGAAGAAGCACTTGTGCATTAATCAGCACTGGAAAGAACAGATGTGTGTATTACCCCAGAGTAGTTAAGGAAGCACTGTAGTATGTCACAGCACTGATAGAATAAATGGTGATGAAAACAGTGGCTGAGTTTCACCTCTGGGGATCAAACAAGCGCCTACTATATGCCACCACTTACGGCCCTGAAACCTTGGCTAATGATAAAATGCTGGGAATGTTCAACTGATATGGACTATTAAGCACTTGAAGCATAGTTGGAGCTAGACGGTCAATGATGTGGACTCCCAATATCCTCAGTAATAGGCCATTAGTAGAATGTCCCAATATTGATCACAGACCCCATGTTCCACCCTCACTCAGCCATTAAAATATTTCCCCTGAAAGTATTTGGAGATTTGCGTCTTTTGAAGCACCAGCTGCTAAGACACCTTGCTTGGTCCTACAATAAGCACTTTTATTTATTTATTTTTTTTCCTCACTGAAACCCACAGTCAATTCATAAATCTTTTTGCACAGAAGCAAGTAGACCAAGTCTGCTAGGGTAACAGTACTGAATATTAAGAATGTGTGTATAAAAGGATGATAAATCACTTTTATTTCAGAAATAAAGTAGATTTATTGATGTGAGTTTTCAATAACCCTGTATGTGAGACAGCAAAAGAGACACAGATGTATAGAACATTCTTTTGGATTCTGTGGGAGAGTGAGAGGGTGGGATGATTTGGGAGAATGACATTGAAACATGTATAATATCGTATATGAAATGAGTCTCCAGCCCAGGTTCAATGCATGATACTGGATGCTTGGGGCTGGTGCACTGGGGCGACCTAGAGGGATGGTACGGGTTGGGAGAATGCAAGGGGTTCAGGAAAGGGAACATGTGTATACCTGTGGTGGATATATGTTAATGTATGGCAAAATCAATACAATAATGTAAAGTAATTAACCTACAATTAAAATAAATAAATTTATTTAAAAAAAATCATCCAAAAACCTCCATACCTACATTGAAACCAAGCACCACCAGGAGCCAATAAGTTCCAGAGGAAGACATACCATGCAAATTCTCCAGCAACACAGGAACATAGACCGGAGCTTCAATATACAGGTTGCCCAAACAGCAAACCCATAGACATATCAAAACACACTACTGGACACTTCATTGCACTCCAGAGAGAAGAGATGCAGCTCCACCCACCAGAACACTGACACCAAGCTTCCCTAACCAGGAAACTTGACAAGCCACTAGTCCAATTCCACTCACAGGGAGGAACCTCCACAATAAAGAGGAACCACAAACTGCCAGAAAGAGAAAGGGCCATCCCCAAACACAGGAATAACAACAACAAAAAAATTTTAGTAATGAGATTTTGTATGCTTCATGGTTTTGTTTACTATTTCTGTCAGCAGTCTGTATTTTAAGTTGATGCTCAAGTAAACATTAGGTTGAACATTACCCTTCAATTGCTGGAGACCAGTGACTTTGTGATGTCACAACTAACCTTTGATAGCTAGGAGACCCAGTGATTTTGTGATGTCACAGCTTTTTGACTGGGAGGACCTCTGTGATGGTCCAGAGAGTTTTTCTCTGTAGGCCAGCCAAACATCATTTGAAGTTGCATTGTGTAAAAACCAGACAAATGAGAAAATTATCTGCAGAAAGATTTCCCTATGGCACATATTTCTTCAGAAATTCAAGATGGACCTCCTAAAGATGAATCCACTGGTTCAGAAACCTCCATTAGATCTTCTTTGTATGATTCTACAACTGGGGACTCAGTTTTGAGATTTATGATTGAAGAATATGCTTTTCAGGCTTTGTCTGAGGATCTTGTGATGAAAAGGCCACACTACATATATTCTGTCTCTGAAACAGATGATGGGAATGATTTTCTTTCACTCACATTTCCACAAAAACTTTGGAGTATAGCTGAAAGTGATCAGTTTGAATCTATTTGGTGGGATGAGTCCGGCACATGTATAGTGATCAATGAAGAACTCTTTAAGAAAGAAGTCTTCCGGAAAGAAAGGAGCCTTTCAGAATATTTGAAACCAAGAGTATGAAAAGTTTAATTCGACAGCTTAATCTTTATGGATTTCATAAAAAACGACAAACTGTTCAAAGATAGACTTCACTACCTGTCTTTCTGGAAGAAGAAAACAACTTCTCTCTTTTGAGTAAGGTATTCCAAAATTTTCACTTATTGGCAATATGTCAGATTAAATCATGTGACCTAGAAAGCATGTTCATATATGTAGCTAAAACGGAGTTTAAACTTGAGATAACAAATTATTGAAAAAGTTTTATATTTTTGAAGTTGAGAACAGCTGGAAGTTAGAATATTGGATGTTTAACAAACATTGATCACTGCGATTAATTAAGTTTTCAGCCATAGATAATAACCAAAGAAACTGGCAAGTCCCTGTTCCAACTTTAAGACTCCAAAAATCGAATTTCACACAATTTTCACACAAATTTCAGAAAATAAAATTCTTTTCGGTTTTCCTCAGCCATTAAAAGTGAAAAGCTCTAAAATTAATTAAAAAAATAAAGAAGAAGAAGAAGAAAGGAAGAAGAAGAAGAGAAGAAGGAGGAGGAGGAGGAGTAAAGCTCATTCTCAGCTCACAATAGACAGTGCAGAAACAGGGGCAGGCTGCCCTGCCTTGATTGGAATGTAATTCAAGAGGAGAGGGGCTTCAAGATCCACTGTAGGGTCAAGTTCCTTAAGCAAAGGGAGGTCACCCTGAGGGCTGTGAGTGCTGGACACCATCACTGGACTCCCCTGGTAGACTCGGAGGCCGTTCTCAGCCCTGTGCCCTGGCGACTGTGCCATCTGTTTTTTCTTTGGTTTGGTGAGCTGAGCAATCTTGACCAAGACCCTTGAGATTTAGATTCAGCCTGACCACGCTCACAGCGGGTGTTTCTACGGTATGGTGGCGGAGGGGGGGGGGCGGGTGTCCATCGCGCGCATGCGCCCAACTCGGCTCACGGCCAATCAGATTGCAGGCGCAGACACCTGGCAGCCAATCATCGGGGCAGCCCGCACGCCTGTAGGGGAGCTGGGGCGGCGTCCCAGACCTGAGGAAGTCTCATCCCCTCTGGCTCGCCTCCTCAGACTTAATCCTGGAACTGCTAGGGCTGGTGAGCGGCAGACAGTTCTGTCACCTCTGCCAACGGGGACGGTAAGGACTGGAGCATGGTTCAGCCAAGCGGTGCCTGACGGCTAAAGGGAGGGTTTCACGGGTCCCACTCGCATGAGGCATTGCTCGGCGGGGCGGCCGGTTAGGGCCCGCGGGCCCTCAGGAGGGAGCATGCGGCAGGACCCACAGGCCTCAGGCTCCTTCCGCCCTCTCCCTCTCTAGTCTGGGCGGGCTCTGCTCTCCAGCAGCTTTCCTGCCAAGGGGGTGGGACAAGGCAGCTCGAGGAAAGGGCCTTTTAGGCCCCTGGCCCGGGCACCACCCAGCTCTCCTGTGGAACCTAATGTATTTAAACACACACACACACTCACACAAATCTTCATGGCCCAACCGGTTCTGCACCCAGGCACAGTCAGGCGGGCACAGCAGGGAAAAAAAAAAAAAAAGATCTAGTGGCCTGTTCACTGTCCTGGTACTTTGGTCGTTTTCCGTTTCCTCTGTCTCTCCAGGACTCCAGGCTGCCCCGTCCCTGGGGGCACCAAGATTCAGTCCTTTGGTTCGGGAAGTTGGCAGATGAGGTATTTGTTTGTTACTGAGAGAAGGGAGGTAGGAGGAAGAAGCTTGGGAAACGGAGTTCAATCACTTGCTCTGGTTAAGTGCGAGACGCCTGATCAGCATCCGTAGGATACGACCAGGTAGGGCCTGGGGGGAATAGAATGTTCCCGGAACAGGTGACTCATCCTGACCTTTCTCTCTGCTCGTCCCCAGGATGTGACCGTTTGCTGCCTGGCAGGTCTCAAGCGCTCAGGTTTTCAGTGGGCCCCTGAGGTAAGGTGACAGACATCTTTACAATAAGAGACAAAGTTGTGGCTTTCTTACTTTCCGTTTTTCTCCATTCATGTGGGCTGACACGTTGCTGTTGGGAGAGAGTATTCCTGATTGGGGATTACCTGACCCTGATTGCTGGTGCTGACTTCAGGGCAATCATGGTTTCAGGTTTGCAGCTTTCTGAGTGGCAACCGTAAAAACCGGCACGGTGACTTGCTTTCTCCTGCCTTCTTGAAGAAAAAAAGTAAGAGCCATGGGTCTTAAGCTGTGTAGAGCTGACTCCGACCACTTGGTGAGGCTAAAATGGGCAATGCACATATCCTAAGGTTTTAGCTACGAAGCAAAGCAGTGCATGTGTGGGGGTTCCCTGGTGGCCTGGTGATTCGGATTTTTGGGCTTTCACTGCAGTGGTCTGGATTCAATCTCTGGTCAGGGAACTGGAACCCCACAAGCCAGCAGCATGGCCAAATGAATAAATGAATCAAGTGGTTCATTCAGAGAAAATGTGTTGTGATTTAACATGTTTATGTGGGATTACTTGCTCATTTCTGTACCCTTAAGGGCTTTTTTTCATTAAGTAAGTGAACTCCACTGGATGGGGGCGAGGGACCATCTGAGTTCATTTCATGCGAGTAAACAAGATCATAGGAAGCTCTATGCCCAGCAACTTGTGCCTACAGCTGTGTTGTATACTTATTTGCTGGTACAGCTTTGAACTTCACAGCATGTTTTGTTTTGGTCACAACATGTGGTTCATAGGATATTAGTTTCCCAACCAGGGATGGAACACAGGATCCTGGCAGTGAGAGGGCTGAGTCCTAACCAAACCACTGGACTGCCAGGCAACTCCTGTTTTTAGGTGCTTTGGTTTGTTTTGTGTGATTTTTTTCTTTAATTTTTGCTCTATTTATAGGAGAACTCTTCTGTGTCTAAGTATGATGTGAATGGTATTATAACTTGAAATGTTTGTGTTGTACATATGATCTCAAATTGAATAGTTTGAAAGAACTTAACACTTGTATCTCTTGGCCTAAGG
>NW_017195136.1:0-9052 GCF_001704415.2 Capra hircus
CATCCTGCGAACTCCCTTTCCCAGCCTCCTGGAAAAGCGCTTCTTGCAGTTCCTTTCAGAAAAATCCTATGGACGGAGAAGCCTGGTAGGCTGCAGTCCGTGGGGTCGCTGAGGGTCGGACACGACTGAGCGCGACTGCACTTTCATTTTCACTTTCATGCATTGGAGAAGGCAATGGCAACCCACTTACTGTTCTTGCCTGGAGAATCCCAGGGACGGGAAGCCTAGTGGGCTACCGTCTATGGCGTCGCACAGAGTCGAACACGACTGAAGCAACTTAGCAGCAGCAGGCAGCAGTTCCTTTCTTAGGGGCAGTTATCCCTGAGATTGGGACCTGGAAAGGCAGAGCCACCTCCACACACACGTCTTTTCTGTCCCCTTTCCTCTGGAGGAGAGCTCTAGTGAGCCTAGGTCTGTCAGGAAAATTCTTGGCTTTGACGGGATCCCACCCAGTGTGTGAACCTGCATACCCGACCTAGGGGCCACAGGCACCTGTTTTGCTCGAGTGGGTCCTGGAGGGGTGCAGCATAGCAAGAGCTTAAAAATCCATCCAATTTGTCTTTTTTTTTTTTTTACCTCGGAGAGAACGAGTTTGCTCCACCTCCACCCTTTGGCAGTGTGGAGGGAAGAGGGCACCACCCTCTCCAAAAGGGGACATAGGCCTACCAGGAGAGAAAGGCCCCTTGAGGAGCTGAGCCCAGGTAGGCAGCCAGTGATGTCAAGCACACTCCCGCTGCTTGCTTCTTCATGGGCACTCCCACGATCTGCTAGGAATGTCTTTGCAAGGATCTCAAAGGGAAGGGGAGATACATGGCCCTGTCTCTGGAACTTCAGTCCTCGAGCAGATCTGGAGGTCTTGAGTTGTATAAGCAAACCTGTTCCTTCCAAATAGAGGCTTGCAAACACACCCCCGGTGGTTGCCTCTTCTTCCCCCGAAGAAGTCTTTCTTTCCCCACATGCTGCGAACTCCCTGTCCCAACCTCCAAGAATAGCGCTTCTTGCCATTCCTTTCTTAGAGGCAGTTATCCCTGAGCTTGGGGCCGTAGGGAGTAGCCCCACACTCACAGGCAAAGGCAAAGACTCCTCCATACATCTCCTCTATCCCCTTTGCTCTGGAGGAGAGCTCTAGTGAGCCTAGGTCTTTCAGGAAAATTCTTGGCTTGGACAGGATCTCACCCTGTTTGTGAACCTGCATACCCAACCAGGGGCCACAGAGCACCTGTTTCAGTAAAGTGGGCCCTGAAAGGGTGCAGCCTAGCAAGAGCTTGAAAATCCATTCAATTGCTGTTTTTGTACCTCTGACAGAGCGAGCTTGGCTCCACCCTTTGGCAGTGAGGAGAAAAGAGGCATGACACCCTCCCCAAGGGGACATGGGGCCTACTTCGAGAGGAAAGGCCCCTTGTGGAGCTGAGGCCAGGAAGGCACACAGTCGTGTCAAACACACTCCCACTGCTTGCTTCTTCAGGGGCACTCCCGCTATCAGCTAGGAATGTCTTTGCAATGATCACAAAGGGAAGGGGAGATACAGGGCCCTGCTTCTGGACCTCCGGTGCTCTGAGCAAATCTCGAGGTCTCCCGTTGTTGGTCAAGGTCAAGGTCAAGTTCAAGTCAAGGTCAAGGTCAAGGTCAAGTTCAAGTCAAGTTCAAGTTCAAGCTCAAGATCAAGTTAAGTTTAAGTTCAAGTTCAAGGTCAACTTCAAGTTCAAGGTCAAGGTCAAAAGTTCAAGTTCAAGGTCAAGTCAAGTTCAAGTCAAGGTCAAGGTCAAGTTCAAGTTCAAAGTCAAGTCAAGTCAAGGTCAAGGTCAAGTTCAAGTCAAGTCAAGTTCAAAGTTCAAGTTCAAGGTCAAGTCAAGTCAAGTTCAACAAGGTCAAGGTCAAGGTTTCAAGTTCAAGTTCAAGGTTCAAGTTCAAGTTCAAGTTCAAAGTTCAAGTCAAAAAGTTCAACAAGTTCAAGTCAAGGTCAAGTTCAAGTTCAAGTCAAGTTCAAGTCAAGTTCAAGTTCAAGTTCAAGTCAAGGTCAAGTTCAAGTCAAGTTCAAGTTCAAGTCAAGTCAAGTCCAAGTTCAAGTTCAAGTTCAAGTCAAGTTCAAGGTCAAGGTCAAGCAAGTTCAAGGCAACAAGCAAGCAAGGTTCAAGGTCAAGGTCAAGGTCAAGCAAGTTCAAGGGCAGGGCAAGGCCAAGCCTAACGCCAAGGGCAAGGCCAAGGCCCAGGCCAAGGCAAAGGCCAAGGCCACCAAAGCGAAGCCCAAACCCCCGTAACGCCTGACAAAAGGCAGAAGCCACTAGTCCCCTGTGCAGAGGAAGCCACTGAAGGCAGCAAGGCCACCGAGCTCCCCGACTCCCATTCCCACATGAAGATGTGAGGATAAAGGGCCTCATCCCAGCAAAGCACCCGCTCCCACCACCACCCCCAACCCCGGCCCCCGCCCCCCAGCACGCCCCCTGAAACAACACTGTCTTCCCAGAAAAGAGAACGGAGAAGCCATGTGTGTGCCAAAGGAGCAAGATGAACGAACGATGCCACGCCCTCCGAATTTGGGCACACCTGACGCCTCGGAACCCCGGGCCTGGCTGATGGGTCCCAGCCGTTCTCGGTGGGAGGGGGGTCAACACATTGGCCGAGAGCCCTTGCCCAGGCCACCCGCAAATCCACTGAGATGTGATCCGACCAAAGGGACCGAGGGCAAACGTACCGCTTGAGGTGCTGGAGGAGCCGGACGAAGCCATGGTGGGAGAGGCACACGGGCACGCTGCAGACTGCTGGCCGAGTGGGCGGGGACCCAGCAGCTCAGGACTCTGGAGAACGGGAGGCGTCTCCGCCACCATTGACGTCAATAGGGTTTGGGTGGGTAGATGGAGGGGGCCGCCCCGGCCTCTTTCCAAGCAGAGACCCTGGACGGAGTCCCGTGGAGCGAGTGGGCTTTTCCCGGGCACGGCTGTGCCCTGGACCGCCAAGATCCCCGTTGGGGTGGGCGGGCAGTTCGGGGGCTTTGGTTTGTGGCCCTCCCTCGCAGCGGGGGGTGGGTTCAACCCCGAGTGGATCAATCAGGGGCCCTCAGCAGTGCCAAGGGAACTCACCACCCAGGAAACGCCCCTAGGTCCCTTTGAATTGGCCACCAACGCCCCTTTCCCAGCCTGCCTTGCTCTGGGATTTCCCGCCTTTTCACATTCACAGGTCCCAGGTCCTGGTCCTCGACTGTCCCCCGCTGGCTCCTCCGAGGCATTCCGGGACACCAGACGCTCTCTCCAGCGCCTCCACCTAGATGCCTCGCTGTCCTCGCCTCCGTTTCCCCCATGCCCCTCCCCAACTCCTCCGTGGGCTCTTGGCATCCTTTCCCTACAGCAGTCCCAGAGTGCCACCGCTGAGGGCTTTGAGTTGCCTGGAGCCCAAGGCTCCGGCCAGAGACCTGAGGGGCCAGCGTCTGGACTGGCAGCTAATGCCATTTGGGGCTTTTCTCACGTGGAGCCTGAGGCCCGCACGTCCGCGGGCAACCCCCAGCGTGAGTGCCCTGGAGATACCCGCCCAAGGGGACAGTGTATCCCCTACTGTGGGGAAGGAGGTTCCTGTTTTCCCTGCACTGGTTCGACTTTCACGCCGAATATCGACTCACACCATGGTGGCAAGTGGAATAGCCCTGTGGGAAAGCCTCATGGGAAAGACTCCAGGGAAAGCCACAGATTCCTTGATCCACGAGAAGGGAAGCGTGATACTGCTGCTACCTCGGGAGGAAAGCGCACGTGCCTGCCCCCCACTCGAGACGAGGACTGACTCCCCTGGGGAGACTCCAGAAGTACCCCAAGATCCATGTCAGCACTGGAGAGGAATCCGCATGTTCCGGCACCGACTCCACACAAGGTCTTAGGCCTCGGCATTGACGGGAGAGGAATCCCGAGAAGCCCCCTAGCACCTCGCATGGGGACTGGCCTTTCCTGAGGCCACCAGAGCGTGTCCCTGAGGTCCGTGTCGTAAGTCGAGAGCACCTGCCGCAACTCGAGAAAATCCAGGAGGTTCTCCCCTCCAGGTGAGATGAGGCCCATTTCCGCTGAGGCGTTTCGAGGCTATTCACACCTAAACTCTGGAACTTCCAAAGGGTCCTTCACACCCTTGCTGCAACTCAAGAAGTTCCCCGACATACCCGTCTCCACTCGAGAGGAAGTACGAGAGCCCGCCCACATCCAGAGGAGCCCAGTTTCCGCCTCCTAGCTGGACAGGAGGGATCCTTTCCCTGCGTGCTCGGAAAGAATTCCCGGCGTTTCCGTCGCATCTCAAGAGGAGGCGCTCTCCACAGGAAAGGCGAGAGGAACTCCAGGGTCGTGCCACCATTCCAGAGTCCCCAGATGTCTCGTCCATTCCAGGAAAACCTGTTTTCCCTGCACTGCCTCCACTTTCAAGCCGAGGATCGACTCACACCACGGTGGCACGCGGGACAGCCCTGTGGGAAAGCCTCATGGGAAAGCTTCGTGGGAAAGCCTCGAGGGAAAGCCACAGATCCCTTGATCCACGCGAAGGGAAGCGTGACACTGCTGCTAGAGCTCGGAGGAAAGCGCACGTGCATGCCCCACTCGAGACGAGGACTGACTCCATTGGGAGACTCCAGAAGTACCCAAGATCCATGTCAGCACTGGAGAGGAATCCTCAGGTTCCGGCACTGACTCACACAAGGTCTTAGGCCCCAGCATCGACGGGAGAGGAATCCCGAGAGGCCCTGAGCAACTCGCATGGGGACTGGCCTTTCCTGAGGCAACCAGAGCGGTCCCTGAGGTCCCCGTCGTAAGTCGAGAGCACCTGCAGCAACTCGAGAAAATCCAGGAGGTTCTCCCTCCAGGCGAGATGAGGCCCATTTCCGATGAGGCGTCTCGAGGCTAATCACACCTAACCTCTGGAACTTCCAAAGGGTCCTTCACACCCTTGCTGCAACTCAAGAAGTTCCCCGACATACCCGTCTCCACTCGAGAGGAAGCACGAGAGTTCCACCCACATCCAGAGGAGCCCCGTTTCTGCCTCCTAGCTCGAGAGGAGGGATTCTTTCACTGCGTGGTCGGAAAAGAATTCCCGGCCTTCCCGGCGCATCTCAAGAGGAGGCGCTCTCCACAGGAAAGGCGAGAGGAACTCCAGGGTCGTGCCACCATTCCAAGAGTCCCCAGATGACTCAGTCCATTCCAGGGAAACCTGTTTTCCCTGCACTGTCTCGACTTTCAAGCTGAGGATCGACTCACACCACGGTGGCACGTGGGACAGCCCTGTGGGAAAGCCTCGTGGAAGCCTCGTGGGAAAGCCCGAGGGAAAGCCTCGAGGGAAAGCCACAGATCCTTTGATCCACACGAAGGGAAGCACGACACTGCTGCTACAGCTCGGGAGGAAAGCGGCACGTGCATGCCCCCACTCGAGACGAGGACTGACTCCCCTGGGGAGACTCCAGAAATACCCAAGATCCATGTCAGCACTGGAGAGGAATCCTCAGGTTCCGGCACTGACTCCACACAAGGTCTTATGCCCAGCATCGACGGGAGAGGAAACCCGAGAGGCCCCCGAGCAACTCGCATGGGGACTGGCCTTTACTGAAGGCCACCAGAGCAGGTCCCTGTGGTCCCGTCGTAAGTCGAGAGCACCTGCCGCAACTCGAGAAAATCCAGGAGGTTTCCTCTCCAGGCGAGATGAGGCCCATTTCCGCTGAGGCGTCTCGAGGCTAATCATATCCTAACATCTGGAACTTCCAAAGGGTCCTTCACACCCTTGCTGCAACTCAAGAAGTTCCCCGACATACCCGTCTCCACTCGAGAGGAAGCACGAGAGTCCACGCCCACATCCAGAGGAGCCCCGTTTCGCCGTCTCTTAGCTCGATAGGAGGGAACCTTTCCATGCGTGGTCGGGAAAGAATTCCCGGCATTCCCGGTCGTATCTCAAGAGGAGGCGCTCTCCACAGGAAAGGCAAGAGGAACTCCAGGGTCGTGCCACCATTCCCAGAGTCCCCCAGATGTCTCTGTCCATTCCAGGGAAACCTGTTTTCCCTGCACTACCTCGACTTTCAAGCCAAGGATCGACTCACACCACGGTGGCACATGGGACAGCCCTGTGGGAAAAGCCTCGTGGGAAAGCCTCGTGGGAAAGCCTCGTAGGGAAAGCCGTCGAGGGAAAGCCACAGATCCCTTGATCCACACGAAGGGAAGCACGACACTGCTGCTACAGCTCGGGAGGAAAGCGCACGTGCATGCCCCCACTCGAGACGAGGACTGACTCCCCTGGGGAGACTCCAGAAGTACCCCAAGATCCATGTCAGCACTGGAGAGGAATCCTCAGGTTCCGGCACTGACTCCACACAAGGTCTTAGGCCCAGCATCGACGGAGAGGAAATCCCAGAGAGGCCCCGAGCAACTCGCATGGGGACTGGCCTTTCTGAGAGCCAACCAGAGCGGGTCCCTGAGGTCCCCGTCGTAAGTCGAGAGCACCTGCCAGCAACTCGAGAAAATCCAGGAGGTTCTCCACTCCAGGCGAGATGAGGCCCATTTCCGCTGAGGCGTCTCGAGGCTAATCACACCTAACCTCTGGAACATTCCAAAGGGTCCTTCACACCCTTGCTGCAACTCAAGAAGTTCCCCGACATACCCGTCTCCACTCGAGAGGAAGCACGAGAGTCACGCCCACATCCAGAGGAGCCCCGTTTCCTGCTCCTAGCTCGAGAGGAGGGATCCTTTCCATGCGTGGTCGGGAAAGAATTCCCGGCCTTCCCGCGCATCTCAAGAGGAGGCGCTCTCCACAGGAAAGGCGAGAGGAACTCCAGGGTCGTGCCACCATTCCAGAGTCCCCCAGATGTCTCAGTCCATTCCAGGGAAACCTGTTTTCCCTGCACTGTCTCGACTTTCAAGCCGAGGATCGACTCACACCACGGTGGCACATGGGACAGCCCTGTGGGAAAGCCTCGTGGGAAAGCCTCGTGGGAAAGCCTCGTGGGAAAGCCTCGAGGGAAAGCCACAGATCCCTTGATCCACACGAAGGGAAGCACGACACTGCTGCTACAGCTCGGGAGGAAAGCGCACGTGCATGTCCCCACTCGAGACGAGGACTGACTCCCCTGGGGAGACTCCAGAAATACCCCAAGATCCATGTCAGCACTGGAGAGGAATCCTCAGGTTCCGGCACTGACTCCACACAAGGTCTTAGGCCCCAGCATCGACGGGAGAGGAATCCCGAGAGGTCCCCAAGCAACTCGCATGGGGACTGGCCTTTCCTGAGGCCACCAGAGCGGGTCCCTGAGGTCCCCGTCGTAAGTCGAGAGCACCTGCCGCAACTCGAGAAAATCCAGGAGGTTTTCCTCTCCAGGCGAGATGAGGCCCATTTCCGCTGAGGCGTCTCGAGGCTAATCATATCTAACATCTGGAACTTCCAAAGGGTCCTTCACACCCTTGCTGCAACTCAAGAAGTTCCCCGACATACCCGTCTCCACTCGAGAGGAAGCACGAGAGTCACGCCCACATCCAGAGGAGCCCCGTTTCCGTCTCTTAGCTCGATAGGAGGGAACCTTTCCATGCGTGGTCGGGAAAGAATTCCCGGCATTCCCGTCGTATCTCAAGAGGAGGCGCTCTCCACAGGAAAGGCAAGAGGAACTCCAGGGTCGTGCCACCATTCCCAGAGTCCCCCAGATGTCTCTGTCCATTCCAGGGAAACCTGTTTCCCTGCACTACCTCGACTTTCAAGCCAAGGATCGACTCACACCACGGTGGCACATGGGACAGCCCTGTGGGAAAGCCTCGTGGGAAAGCCTCGTGGGAAAGCCTCGTGGGAAAGCCTCGAGGGAAAGCCACAGATCCCCTTGATCCACACGAAGGGAAGCACGAAACTGCTGCTACAGCTCGGGAGGAAAGCGCACGTGCATGCCCCCACTCGAAACAAGGACTGACTCCCCTGGGGAGACTGCAGAAGTACCGCAAGATCCATGTCAGCACTGGAGAGGAATCGTCAGGTTCCGGCACTGACTCCACACAAGGTCTTAGGGCCCAGCATCGACGGGAGAGGAAACCACAGTTGGCCCCCGAGAAGCCCCCGAGCAACTCGCATGGGGATTGGCCTTTCCTGAGCCACCAGAGCGGGTCGCTGAGGTCCCCGTCGAAAGTCGAGAGCACCTGCCGCAACTCGAGAAATTCCAGGAGGTTCTCCCCTCCAGGCGAGATGAGGCCCTTTTCCGCCGAGGCGTCTCGAGGCTAATCAGACCTAACCTCTGGAACTTCCAAAGGGTCCTTCACAACCTTGCTGCAACTCAAGAAATCCCCCGAAATACCTGACTCCACTCTAGAGGAAGCTCGAGAGGCCACCCACATCCAGAGGAGCCCCGTTTCAGCCTCCTAGCTCGAGAGGAGGGATCCTTTCCCTGCGTGGTCGGGAAAGAATTCCCGGCATTTCCGTCGCATTTCAAGAGGAGGCGCTCTCCACAGGAAAGGCGAGAGGAACTCCAGGGTCGTGCCACCATTCCCAGAGTCCCCAGATGTCTCAGTCCATTCCAGGGAAACCTGTTTCCCTGCACTACCTCGACTTTCAAGCCAAGGATCGACTCACACCACGGTGGCACATGGGACAGCCCTGTGGGAAAGCCTCGTGGGAAAGCTCGTGGAAAGCTCGTGGGAAGCGTCGAGGGAAGCCACAGATCCCTTGATCCACACGAAGGGAAGCACGACACTGCTGCTACAGCTCGGGAGGAAAGCGCACGTGCATGCCCCCACTCGAGACGAGGACTGACTCCCCTGGGGAGACTCCAGAAGTACCCCAAGATCCATGTCAGCACTGGAGAGGAATCCTCAGGTTCCGGCACTGACTCCACACAAGGTCTTAGGCCCAGCATCGACGGGGAGAGGAATCCCGAGAGAGGCCCTGAGCAACTCGCATGGGGACTGGCCTTTCCTGAGGCAACCAGAGCGGGTCCCCTGAGGGTCCCCGTCGTAAGTCGAGAGCAACCTGCAGCAACTCGATGTGGTGATTAGCCTCCAGGACGGCCTCATCGTACGAAGGCGCTTCAGTCTCGCCTTGGTAGGGGGAGAACCTTCTCTGGGATTTTCTCGCACGA
>NW_017195137.1:0-9052 GCF_001704415.2 Capra hircus
CGCATCTTGAGAAAATCCAGGAGGTTCTCCCCTCCAGGTGAGACTAGGCCCATTTCTGCTGAGGCGTGTCGAGGCTATCACACCTAACCTCTGGGAACTTCCAAAGGGTCCTTCACACCCTTGCTGCAACTCAAGAAGTTCCCCGACAAACCCGTCTCCACTCGAGAGGAAGCACGAGAATCCCGTTCACATCCAGGAGCCCCGTTTCCCCATAGCTCGAGAGGAGGGATCGTTTAAACTCCGTGGGGAAGGGAAAGAATTCCTGGGTTCCCGTCGGCATCTCAAGAGGCGCTCTCCACAGGAAAGGCGAGAGGAACTCCAGGGTCGTACCACCATTCCCAGAGTCCCCCAGATGTCTCAGTCCATTCCACGGAAACCTGTTTCCCCTGCACTGCCTCACTTTCAAGCCGAGGATCGACTCACACCACGGTGGCACCCTGGGACAGCCCTGTGGGAAAGCCCTCGTGGGGAAAGCCTCGGGGGGAAAGGCCTAGAGGGATAGCCACAGATCCTTGATCCACGTGAAGGGAAGCGTGTCACTGCTGCTACATCTCGGGAAGAAAGCACACGTGAATGCCCCCTCTCGAGACAAGGACTGACTCCCCAGGGAGACTCCAGAAGTACCCCAAGATCCATGAGAGCACTGGAGAGGAATGCTCAGGTTCCAGCACTGACTCCACACAAGGTCTTAGGCCCCGGCATCAAAGGGAGAGTAATCCCGAGAGGCCCCCAAAGCAACTCCCATGGGGGACTGGCCTTTCCTGAGGCCACCAGAGCGGGTCCCTGAGGTCCCCATCGTAAGTCAAGAGCACCTGACGCAACTCGAGAAAATCCAGGGGGTTATCCCTCCAGGCGAGATGAGGCCCATTTCCGCTGAGGCGTCTCAAGGCTAATCACACCTAACCTCTGGAACTTTCCAAACGGTCCTTCACATCCTTGCTGCAACTCAAGAAGTTCCCCGACCATACTCGTCTCCACTCGAGAGGAAGCACGAGAGTCCCGCCCACATCCAGAGGAGCCCCGTTTCCGCCTCCTAGCTCGAGAGGAGAGATCCTTTCCCTGCGTGTTCAGGAAAGAATTCCTGGCGTGCTGTCGCATCTCATGAGGAGGCGCTCTCCACAGGAAAGGCGAGAGGAACTCCAGGGTCGTGCCACCATTCCCATAGTCCAATAGATGTCTCAGTCCATTCCAGGGAAACCTGTTTTCCCTGCACTGCCTCGACTTGCAAGCCGAGGATCGACTCACACCACGGTGGCACGTGGGACAGGCCCTGTGGGAAAGCCTCGTGGCAAAGCCTCGTGGGAAAGCCTCGAGGGAAACCACAGATCCCTTGATCCACGCGAAGGGAAGCGCCGACACTGCTGCTACAGCTTGGGAGGAAAACGCACGTGCATGCCACCACTCGAGACGGGGACTGACTCCCCTGGGGAGACTCCAGAAGTACCCAAGATCCATGTCAGCACTAGAGAGGAATCCTCAGATTCCGGCACCGACTCCACACAAAGCCTTAGGCCCCGGCATCGACGGGAGAGGAATCCCGAGGGGCCCCCGAGAAACTCGCATGGGGACTGGCCTTTCCTGAGGCCACCAGAGTGGGTCCCTGAGGTCCCCGTCATAAGTCGAGTGCAACTGGTGCAACTCGGAGAAAATCCAGGAGGTTCTGCCCTCCAGGCGAGATGAGGCCCATTTCCGCTGAGGCGTCTCGAGTCTAATCACACCTAACCTCTGGAAATTGCAAAGGGTCCTTCACACCCTTCCTGCAACTCAAGAAGTTCCCCGACATACCCGTCTCCACTCGAGAGGAAGCACGAGAGTCCCGCCCACATCCAGAGGAGCCCCATTTCCGCCTCCTAGCTCGAGAGGAGGGATCCTTTCCCTGCGTGGTCGGGAAAGAATTCCCGGCGTTCCCGTCGCATGTCAAGAGGAGGCGCTCTCCACTGGAAACGCGAGAGGAACTCCAGGGTCGTGCCACCATTCCCAGAGTCCCCCCTGACGTCTCAGTCCATTCCAGGGAAACCTGTTTTCCCTGCACTGCCTTGACTTTCAAGCCGAGGATCGACTCACACCACGGTGGTATGTCGGACAGCCCTGTTGGAAAGCCTCGTGGGAAAGCCTCGAGGGAAAGCCACGGATCCCTTGATCCATGCGACGGGAAGCGTGACACTGCTGCAACAGCTCGGAAGGAAATCGCCCGTGCAGGCCCTCACTCGAGACGAGAACTGACTCCCTGGGGGAGAATCCAGAAGTACTCCAAGGTCCATGTCAGCACTGGGAGAAGAATCCTCAGATTCCGGCCCCGAATCCACACAAGGTCTTAGGCCGCGGCATTGACGGGGTGAGGAATCCTGAGAGGCCCCCTAGCAACTCGCATTGGGACTGGCCTTTCCTGAGGCCATCAGAGCGGGTCCCTGAGGTCGCCGACGTAAGTCGAGAGCACCTGCCGCAACTCGAGGAAAATCCCAGAGGTTCTGCCCTCCAGGCCAGATGAGGCCCATTTCTGCTGAGGCGTCTCGAGGCTAATGACACCTAACCTCTGGAACTTCCAAAGGTTCCTTCCACACCCTTGCTGCAACTCAAGAAGTTCCCCCACATACCCGTCTCCACTCGAGAGAAAGCAGGGCCGTCCCGCCCAAATAGAGAGGAGCCCCGTTTCCGTCTCGTAGCACGAGATGAGGGATCCTTTTCCTTATTGTTCCGGAAAGAATTCCCGGCTTTCCCGTCGCATCTCAAGAGGAGACGCTTTCCACAGGAAAGGCGAGAGGAACTCCAGGGTCGTCCCACCATTCCCAAGAGTCCCCCAGATGACTCAGTCCATTCCAGGGGAACCTGTTTTCCCTGCACGGCCTTGACTATTACGCCGAGGATCGACTCACACCATGGTGGCACGTGGAACAGCCCTGTGGGAAAGCCTCGTGGGAAAGCCTCGAGGGAAAGCCACAGATCCCTTGATCCACGTGAGGGGAAGCGTGACACTGCTGCTACAGCTTGGAGGAAGGTGCACGTGCATTCCCCCACTCGAGACGAGGACTGACTCCCCTGGGGAGACTCCAGAAGTACCCCAAGATCCATGTCAGCACTGGAGACGAATCCTCAGGTTCCGACCCCGACTCCACACAAGGTCTTAGGCCCTGGTATAGATGGGAGACGAATCCCGAGAGGCCTCCTAGCAACTTGCATGAGGACTGGACTTTATTGAGCCCAACAGATCTCGTCCCTGATGTCCCACTGGTAACTCGAGAGCACCTCTCTCAACTCAACAAAATCCATTAGGTTCTCCCGTCCAGGCGAGATGAGGCCCTTTTCCGCTGAGGCGTCTCGAGGCTAATCACACCTAATATCTGGAATTTCCAAAGACTCTTTCAAACCCTTGTACAATTCAAGAATTTCCCACAGGAACGTCTCCACTCGGGAGCAAAAGCTAGGGTCTCACTCACATTCAGATGTTCCATTTTTCCGCATCTTTTCGGGAAATGAGGGACCCTTACACATCAGCTGAACTTTCGGGATTACTCTCCAGACGATGCCGAGGCCTAAGACCTTGTGTTGAGTCAGGGCCCAAATCTGAATCGCTAGGGGGAAAAACCTCCTGTTTACACTCACTTGGATTAAGGGATCTGTGGCTTTCCCTCGAGGCTTTCCCACGAGGCTTTCCCAGGAGGCTTTCCCACAGGGCTGTCCCACGTGCCACCATGGTGTGATCGATCCTCGGCTTGAAAATCGAGGCAGTGCAGGGAAAAAAGGTTTCCCTGGAATGGACTGAGACATCTGGGGGACTCTGGGAATGTTGGCACGACCCTGGAGTTCCTCTCGCCTTTCCTGTGGAGAGCGCACATCTTGAGATGCGACGGGAACGCCGGGAATTCTTTCCCGACCACGCAGGGAAAGGATCCCTCCTCTCGAGCTATGAGACGGAAATGGTGCTCCTCTGAATGTGGGCAGGACTCTTGTGCTTCCTCTCGAGTGGAGACGGGTATGTCGGGGAACTTCTTGAGTTGCAGCAAGGGTGTGAAGGACCCTTTGGAAGTTCCAGAGGTCAGGTGTAATTATCCTCTAGACGCCTCAGCAGAAATGGGCCTCATCTCGCCTGGAGGGGAGAACCTCCTGGATTTTCTCGAGTTGCGGCAGGTGCTCTCGACTTACGATGGGGACCTCAGGGACCCGCTCTGGTGGCCTCAGGAAAGGCTAGTACCCAACGAGTTGCTCGGGGGCCTCTCGAGATTCCTTTCCCTTCGATGCCAGGCCCTAAGACCTTGTGTGGAGTCGGTCCCGGAACCTGATGATTCCTCTCTAGTGCTGACATGGATCTTGGGGTACTTCTGGAGTCTCCCCAGGGGAGTCCGTCCTCGTCTCGAGTGGGGGCATGCACCTGCGCTTTCCTCCCGAGCTGTAGCAGTAGTGTCATGCTCCCGTCGCGTGGATCAAGGGATCAGTGGCTTTCCCTCGAAGCTTTCCCACGAGGCTTTCCCCCAAGGCTTTCCCACAGGGCTGTCCCACGTGCCACCGTGGTGTGAGTCGATCCTCGGCTTGAAAGTCGAGGCAGTGCAGGGAAAACAGGTTTCCCTAGAATGGACTGAAACATCTGGGGGACTCTGGGAATGGTGGCACGACCCTGGAGTTCCTCTCGCCTTTCCTGTGGAGAGCGCCTCCTCTTGAGATGCGACGGGAACGCCGGGAATTCTTTCCCGACCACGCAGGGAAAGGATCCCTCCTCTCGAGCTAGGAGGCGGAAACGGAGCTCCTCTGGATGTGGGCGAGACTCTCGTGCTTCCTCTCGAGTGGACACGGGTATGTCGCGGAACTTCTTGAGTTGCAGCAAGGGTGTGAAGGACCCTTTGGAAGTTCCAGAGGTTAGGTGTGATTAGCCTGGAGACGCCTCAGCGGAAATGGGCCTCATCTCGCCTGGAGGGAGAACCTCCTGGATTTTCTCGAGTTGCGACCGGTGCTCTCGACTTACGACGGGACCTCAGAGACCCGCTCTGGTGGCCTCAGGAAAGGCCAGTCCCCATGCGAGTTGCTCGGGGGCCTCTCGGGATTCCTCTCCGGTCAATGCTGGGGCCTAAGACCTTGTGTGGAGTCGGTGCCGGAACCTGAGGATTCCTCTCCAGTGCTGACATTTATCTTGAGGTTCTTCTGGAGTCTCCCCAGGGGAGTCAGTCTTCGTCTCTAGTGGGGGCATGCACGTGTGCTTTCCTCCCGAGCTGTTGCAGTAGTGTCACGCTTCCTTCGCGTGGATCAAGGGATCTGTGGCTTTCCCTCGAGGCTTTCCCACGAGGCTTTCCCACGAGGCTTTCCCACAGGGCTGTCCCACGTGCCACCGTGGTGTGAGTCGATCCTCGGCTTGAAAGTCGAGGCAGTGCAGGGAAAACAGGTTTCCCTGAATGGACTGAGACATCTGGGGACTCTGGAATTGGCACGACCCTGGAGTTCCTCTCGCCTTTCCTGTGGAGAGCGCCTCCTCTTGAGATGCGACGGGAACGCCGGGAATTCTTTCCCGACCACGCAGGGAAAGGATCCCTCCTCTCGAGCTAGGAGGCGGAAACGGGGCTCCTCTGGATGTGGGCGGGACTCTCGTGCTTCCTCTCGAGTGGAGACGGGTATGTCGGGGAACTTCTTGAGTTGCAGCAAGGGTGTGAAGGACCCTTTGGAAGTTCCAGAGGTTAGGTGTGATTAGCCTCGAGACGCCTCAGCGGAAATGGGCCTCATCTCGCCTGGAGGGGAGAACCTCCTGGATTTTCTCGAGTTGCGGCAGGTGCTCTCGACTTACGACGGGGACCTCAGGGACCCGCTCTGGTGGCCTCAGGAAAGGCCAGTCCCCATGCGAGTTGCTCGGGGGCCTCTCGGGATTCCTCTCCCGTCGATGCCGGGGCCTAAATCTTGTGTGGAGTCGGTGCCGGAACCTGAGGATTCCTCTCCAGTGCTGACATGGATCTTGGGTACTTCTGGAGTCTCCCAGGGGAGTCAGTCCTCGTCTCGAGTGGGGGCATGCACGTGCGCTTTCCTCCCGAGCTGTAGCAGCAGTGTCACGCTTCCCTTCGCGGGATCAAGGGATCTGTGGCTTCCCTCGAGGCTTTCCCACGAGGCTTTCCCACGAGGCTTTGCTTTCCCACAGGGCTGTCCCACGTGCCACCGTGGTGTGAGTCGATCCTCGGCTTGAAAGTCGAGGCAGTGCAGGGAAAACAGGTTTCCCTGGAATGGACTGAGACATCTGGGGGACTCTGGGAATGGTGGCACGACCCTGGAGTTCCTCTCGCCTTTCCTGTGGAGAGCGCCTCCTCTTGAGATGCGACGGGAACGCCGGAATTCTTTCCCGAACACGCAGGGAAAGGATCCCTCCTCTCGAGCTAGGAGCGGAAACGGGGCTCCTCTGGATGTGGGCGGGACTCTCGTGCTTCCTCTCGAGTGGAGACGGGTATGTCGGGGAACTTCTTGAGTTGCAGCAAGGGTGTGAAGGACCCTTTGGAAGTTCCAGAGTTAGGTGTGATTAGCCTCGAGACGCCTCAGCGGAAATGGGCCTCATCTCGCCTGGAGGGAGAACCTCCTGGATTTTCTCGAGTTGCGGCAGGTGCTCTCGACTTACGACGGGACCTCAGGGACCCGCTCTGGTGGCCTCAGGAAAGGCCAGTCCCCATGCGAGTTGCTCGGGCCCTCTCGGGATTCCTCTCCCGTCGATGCCGGGCCTAAGACCTTGTGTGGAGTCGGTGCGGAACCTGAGGATTCCTCTCCAGTGCTGACATGGATCTTGGGTACTTCTGGAGTCTCCCCAGGGGAGTCAGTCCTCGTCTCGAGTGGGGGGCATGCACGTGCCTTTCCTCCGAGCTGTAGCAGCAGTGTCACCTTCCCTTCGCGTGGATCAAGGGATCTGTGGCTTTCCCTCGAGGCTTTCCACGAGGCTTTCCCACAGGGCTGTCCCACGTGCCACCGTGGTGTGAGTCGATCCTCGGCTTGAAAGTCGAGGCAGTGCAGGGAAAACAGGTTTCCCTGGAATGGACTGAGACATCTGGGGGGACTCTGGGAATGGTGGCACGACCCTGGAGTTCCTCTCGCCTTTCCTGTGGAGAGCGCCTCCTCTTGAGATGCGACGGGAACGCCGGGAATTCTTTCCCGACCACGCAGGGAAAGGATCCCTCCTCTCGAGCTAGGAGGCGGAAACGGGGCTCCTCTGGATGTGGGCGGACTCTCGTGCTTTCTTCGAGTGGAGACGGGTATGTCGGGGAACTTCTTGAGTTGCAGCAAGGGTGTGAAGGACCCTTTGGAAGTTCCAGAGTTAGGTGTGATTAGCCTCGAGAGCCTCAGCGGAAAAAGGGCCTCATCTCGCCTGGAGGGAGAACCTCCTGGATTTTCTCGAGTTGCGGCAGGTGCTCTCGACTTACGACGGGGACCTCAGGGACCCGCTCTGGTGGCCTCAGGAAAGGCCAGTCCCCATGCGAGTTGCTCGGGGCCTCTCGGGATTCCTCTCCCGTCGATGCCGGGGCCTAAGACCTTGTGTGGAGTCGGTGCCGGAACCTGAGGATTCCTCTCCAGTGCTGACATGGATCTTGGGGTACTTCTGGAGTCTCCCAGGGGAGTCAGTCCTCGTCTCGAGTGGGGCATGCACGTGCGCTTTCCTCCCGAGCTGTAGCAGCAGTGTCACGCTTCCCTTCGCGTGGATCAAGGGATCTGTGGCTTTCCCTCGAGGCTTTCCCACGAGGCTTTCCCACGAGCTTTCCACAGGGCTGTCCCACGTGCCACCGTGGTGTGAGTCGATCCTCGGCTTGAAAGTCGAGGCAGTGCAGGGAAAAAGTTTCCCTGGAATGGACTGAGACATCTGGGGGACTCTGGGAATGGTGGCGGACCCTGGAGTTCCTCTCGCCTTTCCTGTGGAGAGCGCCTCCTCTTGAGATGCGACGGGAATGCCGGGAATTCTTTCCGACCACACAGCGACAGGATCCCTCCTTTCGAGATCCATGCCAACACTGGGGAGGAATCCTATGGTTCCAGTCCCGACTCCACACAAGGACTTAGTCACAGCATCGACGGGGGGAATCCCGCGAGGCCCCAAGCAACTCCCATGGGGACTGGCCTTCCTGTAGCCATCAGTGCGGGTCTCTTAGGTCCCCGTCACAAGTACAGAGCACCTGCCGCAACTCGAGAAAATCCAGGAGTTCTCCCCTCCAGAGAGATGAGGTCCATTTCCACTGAGGCAACTCGAGGCTATTCACAAAACATCTGGAACTTCCAATGGGTCCTCACAGACTTGCTGCAACTCAAGAATTTTCCGACATATCCGTCTCCACTCGATAGGAAGCACGACGGTCCAGCCACATCCAGAGGAGCCCGGATTCTGCCATCGTAGGTCGAGATGTGGGATCCTTTCCCTACTTGTTCGGCAGAGAATTCGCAAGGTTCCGTCGCATCTCTACTGGAGGCGCTCTCCACAGGAAAGGCGAGAGGAACTCCAGGGTCGTTCCACCATTCCCAGAATACCCCAAATGTCTCAATCCATTCCAGAGGAAACTGTTTTACCTGTACTGCCTCGACTTTCATGCTGAGGATCGACTCACACCACCGTGGCACGTGGGACAGCACTGTGGGAAATATTCGTGGGGAAAACCTCGTGGGAAACCTCGAGGGAAAGCCACAGATCCCTTGATCCACGCGACGGGAAGCGGGACACTGATGCAACAGCTCCAGAGGAAAGCGCACGAGAATGCCCACACTCGAAACGTGGACTGACTTCCCTGGGGATACTCCAGATGTACCCCAAGATCCATGAGAGCACTGGAGATAAATACTTAGGCTCAGGCCAGGACTGCACACAAGGTGTTAGGCCCCGGCATCAACCGGAGAGGAATCCCAAGAGGGCCCCTAGCAACTCGCATGGGGACTGGAGTTCCTGAGGCCATAGAGCGGGGGTCCGTGAGGTCACCGTCGTAAGTCGAGAGCACCTGCCGCAACTCGAGAAAATCCAAGGGGTTCTCCCCTCCGGGCGAGATGAGGCCATTTCCGCTGACAGCAAGGTGTGAAGGACCTATTGGAAGTTCCAGAGGTTAGGTGGTGATACCTCGCGACGCTC
>NW_017195138.1:0-9052 GCF_001704415.2 Capra hircus
AGACATGCGAGGTTTTTTGAGTTAGCCAGGTGTGACGGACCCTTTGGAAGTTCCAGAGGTTAGTTGTGATTAGCCTCCAGACGCTCATTGAAATGGGCCTCATCTTGCCTGGAAGGGAGAACTCCTGGATGTCTCGAGTTGGGGCAGGTGCTCCTCGTCATACGACGGGGACCTCAGGGACCCGCTCTGGTGGACTCAGGAAAGGCCAGTCCACATGAATGTTGCTCGGGTGTCTCTCGGAATTTCTCTCCCGTCGATGCTGGAGCCCAAACCTTGTGTGGAGTCGGTGCCGGAAACTGAGGATTCCTCTCTGTGCTGACATGGATCTTGGGGTACTTCTGGAGTCTCCCCAGGTGAGTCAGTCCTCGTCTCGAGTGGGGGCATGCACGTGCAGCTTTCCTCCCGAGCTGTAGCAGCAGTGTCACGCTTCCTTTAGCGTGGATCAAGGGATCTGTGGCTTTCCCTCGAGGCTTTCCCAAGAGGCTTTCCCACGAGGCTTTCCCACAGGGCTGCCCACGTGCCACTGTAGTGTGAGTCGACCCTCGGCTTGAAAGTTGAGGCAGTGCTGGGAAAACAGTTTTTCTCTGGAATGGACGGAGATATCTGGGGGACTCTCGAAATGGTGGCACAACCCTGGAGTTCCTCTCGCCTTACCTGTGGAGAGCGCCTCCACTTGAGATGCGACGGGAAAGCCGGGAATTCTTTCACAACTACGCGGGGAGGGATCCCTCCTCGCGAGCTATGAGGCGGAAACGGGGCTCTTCTGGATCTGGGTTGGACTCTCGTGCTTCCTCTGGATTGGAGACGGGTATGTCAGGGAACTTCTTGAGTTGCAGCAAAGGTGTGAAGGACCCTTTGGAAGTTCCAGAGGTTATGTGTGATTAACCTTGAGACCGCCACAGCGAAATGGGCCTCATCTCGCCTGGAGGGGAGAACCTCTTTGATTTTCTCGAGTTACCCCAGGTGCTCTCGACTTACGCCGGGGACCTCAGGGACCCGCTCTGGTGGCCTCAGGAAAGGACAGTCCCCATGCAAGTTGCTCAGGGGCCCCTCGGGATTCCTCTCCCGTCGATGCCGGGGCCTAAGGCCTTGTGGGAGTCGGTGCCGGAACCTGAGGATTCCTCTCCAGTGCTTACAAGGATCTTGAGGTACTTCTGGAGTATCCCCAGGGGAGTCAGTCCTCGTCTCGAGTGGGGGCATGCACGTGCGCTTTCCTCCCCGAGCTGTAGCAGCAGTGTCACGCTTTCCTTCGAGTGGATCATGGCTCTGTGGCGTTCCATCGAGGCTTTCCTCGAGGGTTTCCCACAGGGCTGTCCCACGTTGCCTCCGTGGTGTGAGTTGATCCTCGGCTTGAAAGTCGAGGCAGTGCAGGGAAAACAGGTTTCCCTGGAATGGACTGAGACATTTGGGGGACTCTGGGAATGGTGGCATGACCCTGGAGTTCCTCTCGCCTTTCCTGTGGAGAGCGCCTCCACTTGAGATGCAGACGGGAACGCCGGCAATTCTTTCCCGAACACGCAGGGAAAGGATCCCTCCTCTCGAGCTATGAGGCGGAAACGGGGCTCCTCTGGATGTGGGCGGGACTCTCGTGCTTCCTCTCGAGTGAAAACGGGTATGTCCGGGAACTTCTTGAGTTGCAGCGAGGGTGTGAAGGACCCTTTGGAAGTTCCAGAGGTTATGTGTGATTAACCTTGAGACCCCACAGCGGAAATGGGCCTCATCTCGCCTGGAGGGGAGAACCTCCTGGATTTTCTCGAGCTGCGGCAGGTGCTGTCGACTTACGATGGGGACTTCAGGGACCCGATCTGGTGGCCTCAGGAAAGGCCAGTCCCCATGCGAGTTGGCTCGGGGGCCTCTTGGGTTTCCTCTCCCGTCGATGCCGGGGCCTAAGACCTTGTGTGGAGTCGGTGCCGGAACGTGAGGATTCCTCTCCAGTGCTGACATGGATCATGGGGTACTTCTGGAGTCTCCCCAGGTTAGTCAGTCCTAGTCTCGAGTGGGGGCATGCACCGTTCAATTTCCTCCCGATCTGTGGAAGCCAGTGTCATACTTCCGTTAAGCGTGTATCAAGGGATCTGCAGCTTTCCCTCGAGGCTTTCCAATTGAGGCTTTCCTCGAGGATTTTCCTCAGGGCTGTCCCACGTGCCACCGTGGTGTGAGTCGATCCTCGGCTTGAAAGTCGAGGCAGTGCAAGGAAAACAGGTTTCCCTGGAATTGACAGAGACATCTGGGGGACTCTGGGAATGGTGGAACGACCCTGGAGTTTCTCTCGCCTTTCCTGTGGAGAGGGCCTCCTCTTGAGATGCGACTGGAACGCCGGGAATGCTTTCCAGACCACGCAGGGAAAGGATCCATCCTCTCGAGCTATGAGGTGGAAACGGTGCTCCTCTGAAAGTGGGCGGGAAGATGTTGATACTCTCGAGTGGAGACGGGTATGTCGGAGAACTTCTTGAGTTGCAGCAAGGGTGTGAAGGACCCTTTGGAAGTTCCAGAGGTTAGGTGTGATTAGCCTCGAGACGCCTCAGCGCAAATGGGCCTCATCTCGCCTTTAAGGACGCCAAGATCCATGTCAGCACTGGAGAGGAATCCTCAGGTTCCGGCACCGACTCCACACAAGGTCTTAGGCCCCGGCATCGACGGGAGAGGAATCCCGAGAGGCCCCCGAGCAACTCGCATGGGGAATGGCCTTTCCTGAGGCCACCAGAGCGGGTCCCTGAGGTCCCAGTCTTAAGTCGAGATCACCTGTCCCAACTCGAAAAAATCCAGGAGGTTCTCCCCTCCAGGCGAGATGAGGCCCATTTCCGCTGAGGCGACTCGAGGCTAATTACACCTAAACTTCTGGAACTTCCAAAGGGTTCTTCACACCCTTGCTGCAACTCAAGAAGTTCCCCGACATACCGGTCTCCACTCGAGAGGAAGCACGAGAGTCCCGCCCACATCCAGAGGAGCCCCGTTTCCGCCTCACAGCTAGAGAGGTGGTATCCTTTCCCTGCGTGGTCGGGAAAGAATTCCCGGTCTTCCCGTCACAACTCAAGAGGAGGCACTCTCAACAGGAAAGGTGAGAGGAACTCCAGGGTCGTGCCACCATTCCCAGAGTACCCCAGATATCTCAGTCCATTCCAGGGAAACCTGTTTTCCCTGCACTGCCTCGACTTTCAAGCTGAGGATCGACTCACAGCACGGTGGCACGTGGGACAGCCCTGTGAGAAAGCCTCGTGGGAAAGCCACTGATCCCTTGATCCACTCGACGGGAAGAATGACACTGCTGCTACAGCTCGGGAGGAAAGCGATCTTCAATGCCCCCACTCGAATGAGGACTGACTCCCCTGGGGAGACTCCCGAAGTACCACAAAATCCATGTCAGCACTGGAGAGGAATCCTCAGGTTCCAGGACCGACCCACACAAGGTCTTAGGCCCCGGCATCGCCGGGAGAGGAATCCCGAGAGGCCACCGAGCAAATCGCATGGGGACTGGCCTTTCCTGTGGCCACCAAAGCGGGTCCCTGAGGTCCCCGTCGTAAGTCGAGAGCACCTGTTGCAATTCGAGAAAATCCAGGAGGTTCTCCGCTCCAGGCAAGATGAGGCGCATTTAGCTGAGGCGTCTAGAGGCTAAATGCAGCTAACATCTGGAACTTCGAAAATGTCCTTCACACCCTTTCTGCAACTGAATAAGTTCCCCGACATACTCGCCTCGCACTCGAGAGGAAGCACGAGAGTCCCCCCACATCCAGAGGACCCGTTTCCGCCTCCTAGCTCGAGAGGAGGGATCCTTTCCCTGCGTGGTCGGGAAAGATTCCCGGCGTTCCAGTCGCATCTCAAGACGACGCGCTCTCCACAGGAAAGGCAAGAGAACTCCAGGGTGGTGCAACCATTCCCAGAGTCCCCCAGATGTCTCAGTCCATTCCAGGAACCTGTTTCCCTGCACTGCCTCGAATTTCTAGCCAAGGATCGACCCACACACGGTGGCACGTAGGACAGCCCTGTGGGAAAGCCTCGTGGGAAAGCCTCTTGGGAGAGCCTCGGGGGAAAGCCACAGATCCCTTGATCCACGGGAAGGGAAGCGTGACACTGCTGCTACAGCTCCAGAGGAAAGCGCACGTGGAGGCCCCCCAGTCGAGACGAGGACTCCCGCCCCTGAGGAGACTCCAGAAGTACCCCAAAATCCATGTCGGGACTGGAGAGCAATCCTCAGGTCCGTCACCGACTCCACACAAGGTCTTAGGCCCCAGGATCGACAGGAGAGGAATCGAGAGGCACCCAAGCAACTCGCATGGGGACTGTCCTTTCCTGAGGCCACCAGAGCGGGTCCCTGGGGTCCCCATCGTAAGTGGAGATCACCTGCCGCAACTCGGGAAAATCCAGGAGGTTCTCCCCTCCAGGCGAGATGAGGCCCATTTGCGATGAGGCGTCTCGAGGCTAATCACACCTAACCTCTGGAACTTCCAAAGGGTCCTTCACACCCTTGCTGCAACTCAAGAAGTTCCCCGACATACCCGTCTCTACCTGAGAGGAAGCATGCGAGTCCCACCCACATCCAGAGGAGACGCGTTTCTGCCTCCTAGCTCGAGAGGAGGGATCCTTTCCGTGCGTGATCGGGAAAGAATTCCCGGTGTTCCCGTCGCATCTCAAGAGGAGGCGCTCTCCACAGGAAAGTCGAGGGGAACTCCAGGTCGTGCCACCATTCCCAGAGTCCCCCAGATGTCTCAGTCCATTCCAGGGAACCCTGTTTTCCCTGCACTGCCTCGACTTTCAAGCCGAGGATCGACTCACATCACGGTGACACGTGGGACAGCCCTGTGGGAAAGCCTCGTGGGAAAGCCTCCTGGGAAAGCCTCGAGGGAAAGCCACAGATTCCTTGATCCCGCGAAGGGAAGCACGACACTGCTGCTACAGCTCGGGAGGAAAGCGCACGTGCATGCCCCCACTCGAGACGAGGACTGACTCCCCTGGGGAGACTCCAGAAGTACCCAAAGATCCATGTCAGCACTGGAGAGGAATCCTCAGGTTCCGGCACCGAATCCACAGAAGGTCTTAGGCCCCGGCATCTTCGGGAGAGGAATCCCGAGAGGCCCAAGAGCAACTCCCATGGGAACTGGCCTTTCCTGAGGCCACCAGAGCCGGTTCCCAGAGGTCCCCGTCGGTAAGTCGAGAGCACCTGCCGCAACTCTAGAAAATCCAGGAGGTTCTCCCCTTCAGGCCGAGATGAGGCCCATTTCCGCTGAGGCGTCTCGAGGCTAATCACATCTAATATCTGGAACTTCCAAAGCGTCCTTCACACCCTTGCTGCAACTCAAGAAGTTCCCCGACATAGGCCGTCTCCACTCGAGAGGAAGCACGAATGTCCCGCCCAAATCCAGAGGAGCCCCGTTTTCCGCCTCCTAGCTCGAGGGAGGGATCCTTTCCCAGCGTGGTCCAGAAAGAATTCCCGGCTTTCCCGTTGCATCTCAAGAGGAGGCGCTCTCCACAGGAAAGGCGAGAGGAACTCCAGGGTCGTGCCACCATTCCCAGAGAAAACCAGATGTCTCCGTCCCTTGCAGGGAAACCTGTTTTCCCTGCACTGCCTCGACTTTCAAGCCGAGGATCGACACACACCACGGTGGCACGTGGGACAGCCTGTGGGAAAGCCTCGTTGGAAAGCCTCGTGGGAAAAGCCTCGTGGGAAAGCCTCCAGGGAAAGCCACAGATCCCTTGATCCACGCGAAGGGAAGCGCGACACTGCTGCTACAGCTCGGGGAGGAAAGCGCACGTGCGTGACCCCACTCGAGACGAGGACTGGACTCTCCTGGGGAACCTCCAGAAGTACCCCAAGATCCATGTCAGCACTGGAGAGGAATGATCAGGTTCCGGCACCAACTCCACACAAGATATTTAGGCCCCGGCATCGACGGGTGAGGAATCCCTAGAGGCCCCCGAGCAACTCGCATGGGGACTGGACTTTCCTGAGGCCACCAGAGCGGGTCTCTGAGGTCCCCGTCGTTAGTCGAGAGAACCTGCCGCAACTCGAGAAAATCCAGGAGGTTCTCCCCTCCAGGCGAGATGAGGCCCATTTCCGCTGAGGCGTCTCGAGGCTAATCACACCTAACCTCTGGAACTTTCAAGGGGTCCTTCACACCCTTGCTGCAACTCAAGAAGTTCCCCGACATACCCGTCTCCACTCGAGAGGAAGCACGAGAGTCCCGCCCACATTCAGAGGAGCCCCGTTTCCGCCTCCTAGCTCGAGAGGAGGGATCCTTTCCCTGCGTGGTCGGGAAAGAATTCCCGGGTTCCCGTCGCATCTCAAGAGGAGGCGCTCTCCAGAGGAAAAGCGAGATGAACTCCAGGTACCTGCCACCATTCCCAGAGTCCCCCAGATGTCTCAGTCCATTCCAGGGAACCTGTATTCCCGGCACTGCCTCGACTTTCAAGCCGAGGATCGACTCACACCACAGTGGCACGTGGGGCAGCCCTGTGGGAAAGCCTCGTGGAAAAGCCTCGTGTGAAAGCTTCCAGGGGAAAGCCACAGATCCCTTGATCCACGCGAAGGGAATGTGACACTGCTGCTACAGCTCGGGAGGAAAGCGCACGTGCATGCCCCCACACGGGACGAGGACTGACTCCCCTGGGGAGACTCCAGAAGTACCACAAGATCCATGTCGGCACTGGAGAGGAATCCTCAGGTTCTGTCACTGAGTCTACACAAGGTCTTAGGCCCCAGCATCGACGGGAGAGGAATCCCGAGAGGCCCGGGAGAAACTCGCATGGGGACTGCACTTTCCTGAGGCCACCAGAGCGGGTCCCTGAGGCCCTCGTCGTAAGTCGAGAGCACCTGCCGCAAGTCGAGAAAATCCAGGAGGTTCTCCCCTCCAGGCGAGATGAGGCCCATTTCGGCTGAGACAACTAGGGGGTAATCAGACTTAAACTCTGGAACTTCCAAAGGGTCCTTCACACCCTTGCTGCAACTCAAGAAGTTCCCCGACATACCCGTCTCCACTCAAGAGGAACCCGAGCGTCCCGCCCGTATCCAGAGTGGCCCCGTTTCCGCCTGCTAGCTCGAGAGGAGGGATCCTTTCCCTGCGTGGTCCTGAAAGAATTCCTAGCGTTCCCGTCTCATCTCAAGAGGAGGCGCTCTCCACAGTAAAGGCGAGACGAACTCCAGTATCAGGCCCCATTCCCAGAGTCCCCCAGATGTCTCAGTCCATTCCAAGGAAACCTGTTATCCCTGCACTGCCTCCACTTTCAAGCCGAGGATCGACACACACCCGCGATGGCAGGTTGGACAGCCCTGTGGGAAAGCCTCGTGGGAAAGCCTCGAGGGAAAGCCACAGATCCCTTGATCCACGCGTAGGGAAGCGTGACACTGCTGCTACAGCTCGGGAGGAAAGCGCACGTGCATGCCCCCACTCGAGACGAAGGACTGACTCCCCTGGGGAGACTCCAGAAGTACTCCAAGTTCCATGTTAGCACTGGAGAGGAATCCTCAGGTTCCGGCACCGACTCCACACAAGCTATTAGGCCCCGGCATCGACGGAGAGGAATCCAGAGAGGCCCCCGAGAAACTCGCATGGGGACTGGCCTTTCCTGAGGTCCACCAGAGCGGGTCCCTGAGGTCCCCGTCGTAAGTCAAGGGCACCTGCCGCAACTCGAGAAAATCCAGGAGGTTCTCCCCCTTCAGGCGAGATGAGGCCCATTTCCGGCTGAGGCGTCTCGAGGCTAATCACATCTAATATCTGGAACTTCCAAAGCGTCCTTCACACCCTTGCTGCAACTCAAGAAGTTCCCCGACATAGCCCGTCTCCACTCGAGAGGAAGCACGAATGTCCCGCCCAAATCCAGAGGAGCCCCGTTTCCGCCTCCTAGCTCGAGGGGAGGGATCCTTTCCCAGCGTGGTCGGGAAAGAATTCCCGGCTTTCCCGTTGCATCTCAAGAGGAGGCGCTCTCCACAGGAAAGGCGAGAGGAACTCCAGGGTCGTGCCACCATTCCCAGAGAAACCAGATGTCTCCGTCCCTTGCAGGGAAACCTGTTTTCCCTGCACTGCCTCGACTTTCAAGCCGAGGATCGACACACACCACGGTGCACGTGGGACAGCCTGTGGGAAAGCCTCGTTGGAAAGCCTCGTGGGAAAGCCTCGTGGGAAAGCCTCCAGGGAAAGCCACAGATCCCTTGATCCACGCGAAGGGAAGCGCGACACTGCTGCTACAGCTCGGGAGGAAAGCGCACGTGCGTGACCCCCACTCGAGACGAGGACTGACTCTCCTGGGGAACCTCCAGAAGTACCCCAAGATCCATGTCAGCACTGGAGAGGAATGATCAGGTTCCGGCACCAACTCCACACAAGATATTAGGCCCTGGCATCGACGGGTGAGGAATCCCTAGAGGCCCCCGAGCAACTCGCATGGGGACTGGACTTTTCCTGAGGCCACCAGAGCGGGTCTCTGAGGTCCCCGTCGTTAGTCCGAGAGAACCTGCCGCAACTCGAAGAAAATCCAGGAGGTTCTCCCCTCCAGGCGAGATGAGGCCCATTTCCGCTGAGGCGTCTCGAGGCTAATCACACCTAACCTCTGGAACTTTCAAGGGTCCTTCACACCCTTGCTGCAACTCAAGAAGTTCCCCGACATACCCGTCTCCACTCGAGAGGAAGCACGAGAGTCCCGCCCACATCAGAGGAGCCCCGTTTCCGCCTCCTAGCTCGAGAGGAGGGATCCTTCCCTGCGTGTCGGGAAAGAATTCCCGGTTCCGTCGCATCTCAAGAGGAGGCGCTCTCCAGAGGAAAAGCGAGATGAAACTCCAGGTACCTGCCACCATTTCCCAGAGTCCCCCAGATGTCTCAGTCCATTCCAGGGAACCTGTATTCCGCACTGCCTCGACTTTCAAGCCGAGGATCGACTCACACCACAGTGGCACGTGGGGCGCCCTGTGGGAAAGCCTCGTGGAAAAGCCTCGTGTGAAAGCTTCCAGGGAAAGCCACAGATCCCTTGATCACGCGAAGGGAATGTGACACTGCTGCTACAGCTCTCGGGAGGAAAGCGCACGTGCATGCCCCCAAACGGGACGGACTGACTCCCCTGGGGAGAC
>NW_017195139.1:0-9052 GCF_001704415.2 Capra hircus
GGAGCAGGCAGCAGGAGCCTGGGAGTCGCCACTGGCCGCCTTTCTTGCCTCAGCTCCAATCCTGCCTTGCCTTTGCACTTAGGTCCCAGTCCTCCTTAAGGAGAGCTTAGGGGCTGGTGGGGTTGCACACTGCCAAGGGCTCCAGCAGTGAGAATTCTGTCAGAGGGAAGGAAGGGCAAACTGCAGGGCTCCTCCAGCGGTTGCTTGGCCGCCCAGATCAGCGCCACACGGAGAGCACCAGGCTCCCAGGTCCCCTGGCTGGGGTTTTCAGCCCCGCACACACGGAGGCTGATTCCTTGGGTGCCCAGAAAGTGTATGACAGACGTAGGTTCCCTAGCACTCTCCTCCCCAGCAGAGACATGTGCAGGTGTTTGGGCCTGATCCTGCGTGTCTGGGTTCCTGCCCACAGCCCCAACTCAGGGGAAGCAGCCCCTGAGGCAAGACCTGCTGGAGGAGCCCTGCGCCCCCGCCTGATAGGCGAGTGCACAGCCAGCAGGGAAGCGAGCCTCCTCGGGGAAGAGAGGCAGCAAGTCCCCGTCAAGCTGAAATCCCTGCTTACACGAAGCTAAGTGCGACTCCAGTACGGCAGATCTCTAGCTCTGTTCAGAGGCCCGATCTGGCAGAGTTCCTGGCACCAAGATGCTCTGCATAGGCGAGCCTTGCGCAGACTTGCCTTGCTTTAGGCTCCCTCCCCAGGAAGGAGCAGGCTGTGTGAGGCTCGGAAACGCCACTGGCGCCTTCCTGGCTTCAGCTCTACCCCTGCCTTGCCTTTGCACTTAGGTCCCAAGCGTCCTTGAGGAGGGCTTAGGGGCTGGTGGGTTGCACACTGCCAAGGCTCCAGCAGTGAAAGCTCTGTCAGAGGGAAGCGAAGGGCAACAGCAGGGCTCCTTCAGCGGTTCCTTGGCCGCCCAGACAAAGCTCCGCACGGAGAGCACCAGGTTCCAAGGGCCCTGGCTGGGTTTTGCATCCCCACACTCCAGAGGCTGACTCCGTGGGTGCCTAGAAAGTGTGTGAGAGACGTAGGTTCCCTAGCACTCTCCTCCCCAGCAGAGACATGTGCAGGTGGTTGGGGCCTTATCCTGCGTGTCTGGTTCCGCCCACAGCCTCAACTCAGGGGAAGCAGCCCCTGAGGCAAGACCTGCTGGAGGAGCCCTGCGCGCCCGCCTGATAGGCGAGAGCACAGCCAGCAGTGTAGCGAGCCTCCTCGGAGAAGAGGAGGCAGCCGAGCCCAGTCAAGAGGAAAGCCCTGCTTGCACGGAGCTAAGTGGGCCTCCAGTACGGCAGAGCTCTAGCTCTGCTCAGAGCCCCGATCTGGCAGAGTTTCTGGCGCGAGGCTGCTCGCCGGGGGCTCGCCTTGCCCAGACTTGCCTTGCTTTTAGGCTCCCTCCCCAGGAAGGAGCTGTCTGAGCGAGCCTGGGAGACGCCACTGGTGCCTTCCTTGCCTCAGCTCCAATCCTGCCTTGCCTTTGCACATAGGTGCCAGGCGTCGTTGGGAGGGCTTAGGGGGTGGTGGGTTGCACACTGCCAAGGGCTTCAGCAGTGAGAGCTCTGTCAGAGGGAAGGGAAGGGCAACTGCAGGGCTCCTCCAGCGGTTTCTAGGCCGCCTAGAATCAGCGCCGCACCGAGAGCACCAGGCTCCCAGGGCCCCTGGCTGGGGTTTTCAGCCCCGCACACACGGAGGCTGATTCCTTGGGTGCCCAGAAAGTGTATGACAGACGTAGGTTCCCTAGCACTCTCCTCCCCAGCAGAGACATGTGCAGGTGTTTGGGGCCTGATCCTGCGTGTCTGGGTTCCTGCCCACAGCCCCAACTCAGGGGAAGCAGCCCCTGAGGCAAGACCTGCTGGAGGAGCCCTGCGCCCCCGCCTGATAGGCGAGTGCACAGCCAGCAGGGAAGCGAGCCTCCTCGGGGGAAGAGGAGGCAGCCCAGCCCCGTCAAGTTGAAAGCCCTGCTTGCACGGAGCTAAGTGCGCCTCCAGTACGGCAGAGCTCTAGCTCTGCTCAGAGCCCCGATCTGGCAGAGTTCCTGGCGCGAGGCTGCTCTGCCGGGGGCTAGCCTTGCCCAGACTTGCCTTGCTTTTAGGCTGCCTCTCCAGGAAGGAGCAGGCAGCAGGAGCCTGGGAGTCGCCACTGGCGCCTTTCTTGCCTCAGCTCCAATCCTGCCTTGCCTTTGCACTTAGGTCCCAGTCCTCCTTAAGGAGAGCTTAGGGGCTGGTGGGTTGCACACTGCCAAGGGCTCCAGCAGTGAGAATTCTGTCAGAGGGAAGGGAAGGGCAACTGCAGGGCTCCTCCAGCGGTTGCTTGGCCGCCCAGATTCAGCGCCACACGGAGAGCACCAGGCTCCCAGGTCCCCTGGCTGGGGTTTTCAGCCCCGCACACACGGAGGCTGATTCCTTGGGTGCCCAGAAAGTGTATGACAGACGTAGGTTCCCTAGCACTCTCCTCCCCAGCAGAGACATGTGCAGGTGTTTGGGGCCTGATCCTGCGTGTCTGGGTTCCTGCCCACAGCCCCAACTCAGGGGAAGCAGCCCCTGAGGCAAGACCTGCTGGAGGAGCCCTGCGCCCCCGCCGATAGGCGAGTGCACAGCCAGCAGGGAAGCGAGCCTCCTCGGGGAAGAGGAGGCAGCAAGTCCCCGTCAAGCTGAAATCCCTGCTTACACGAAGCTAAGTGCGACTCCAGTACGGCAGATCTCTAGCTCTGTTCAGAGGCCCGATCTGGCAGAGTTCCTGGCACCAAGATGCTCTGCCATAGGCGAGCCTTGCGCAGACTTGCCTTGCTTTAAGGCTCCCTCCCCAGGAAGGAGCAGGCTGTGTGAGGCTCGGAAACGCCACTGGCGCCTTCCTGGCTTCAGCTCTACCCCTGCCTTGCCTTTGCACTTAGGTCCCAAGCGTCCTTGAGGAGGGCTTAGGGGCTGGTGGGTTGCACACTGCCAAGGGCTCCAGCAGTGAAAGCTCTGTCAGAGGGAAGCGAAGGGCAACAGCAGGGCTCCTTCAGCGGTTCCTTGGCCGCCCAGACAAAGCTCCGCACGGAGAGCACCAGGTTCCAAGGGCCCCTGGCTGGGTTTTGCATCCCCACACTCCCAGAGGCTGACTCCGTGGGTGCCTAGAAAGTGTGTGAGAGACGTAGGTTCCCTAGCACTCTCCTCCCCAGCAGAGACATGTGCAGGTGGTTGGGGCCTTATCCTGCGTGTCTGGGTTCCCGCCCACAGCCTCAACTCAGGGGAAGCAGCCCCTGAGGCAAGACCTGCTGGAGGAGCCCTGCGCGCCCGCCTGATAGGCGAGAGCACAGCCAGCAGTGTAGCGAGCCTCCTCGGGAGAAGAGGAGGCAGCCGAGCCCAGTCAAGAGGAAAGCCCTGCTTGCACGGAGCTAAGTGCGCCTCCAGTACGGCAGAGCTCTAGCTCTGCTCAGAGCCCCGATCTGGCAGAGTTTCTGGCGCGAGGCTGCTCGGCCGGGGGCTCGCCTTGCCCAGACTTGCCTTGCTTTTAGGCTCCCTCCCCAGGAAGGAGCTGTCTGAGCGAGCCTGGGAGACGCCACTGGTGCCTTCCTTGCCTCAGCTCCAATCCTGCCTTGCCTTTGCACATAGGTGCCAGGCGTCGTTGGGGAGGGCTTAGGGGTGGTGGGTTGCACACTGCCAAGGGCTTCAGCAGTGAGAGCTCTGTCAGAGGGAAGGGAAGGGCAACTGCAGGGCTCCTCCAGCGGTTTCTAGGCCGCCTAGAATCAGCGCCGCACCGAGAGCACCAGGCTCCCAGGGCCCCTGGCTGGGGTTTTCAGCCCCGCACACACGGAGGCTGATTCCTTGGGTGCCCAGAAAGTGTATGACAGACGTAGGTTCCCTAGCACTCTCCTCCCCAGCAGAGACATGTGCAGGTGTTTGGGGCCTGATCCTGCGTGTCTGGGTTCCTGCCCACAGCCCCAACTCAGGGGAAGCAGCCCCTGAGGCAAGACCTGCTGGAGGAGCCCTGCGCCCCGCCTGATAGGCGAGTGCACAGCCAGCAGGGAAGCGAGCCTCCTCGGGGGAAGAGGAGGCAGCCCAGCCCCGTCAAGTTGAAAGCCCTGCTTGCACGGAGCTAAGTGCGCCTCCAGTACGGCAGAGCTCTAGCTCTGCTCAGAGCCCCGATCTGGCAGAGTTCCTGGCGCGAGGCTGCTCTGCCGGGGCTAGCCTTGCCCAGACTTGCCTTGCTTTTAGGCTGCCTCTCCAGGAAGGAGCAGGCAGCAGGAGCCTGGAGTCGCCACTGGCGCCTTTCTTGCCTCAGCTCCAATCCTGCCTTGCCTTTGCACTTAGGTCCCAGTCCTCCTTAAGGAGAGCTTAGGGGCTGGTGGGTTGCACACTGCCAAGGGCTCCAGCAGTGAGAATTCTGTCAGAGGGAAGGGAAGGGCAACTGCAGGGCTCCTCCAGCGGTTGCTTGGCCGCCCAGATTCAGCGCCACACGGAGAGCACCAGGCTCCCAGGTCCCCTGGCTGGGGTTTTCAGCCCCGCACACACGGAGGCTGATTCCTTGGGTGCCCAGAAAGTGTATGACAGACGTAGGTTCCCTAGCACTCTCCTCCCCAGCAGAGACATGTGCAGGTGTTTGGGGCCTGATCCTGCGTGTCTGGGTTCCTGCCCACAGCCCCAACTCAGGGGAAGCAGCCCCTGAGGCAAGACCTGCTGGAGGAGCCCTGCGCCCCCGCCTGATAGGCGAGTGCACAGCCAGCAGGGAAGCGAGCCTCCTCGGGGGAAGAGGAGGCAGCAAGTCCCCGTCAAGCTGAAATCCCTGCTTACACGAAGCTAAGTGCGACTCCAGTACGGCAGATCTCTAGCTCTGTTCAGAGGCCCGATCTGGCAGAGTTCCTGGCACCAAGATGCTCTGCCATAGGCGAGCCTTGCGCAGACTTGCCTTGCTTTAAGGCTCCCTCCCCAGGAAGGAGCAGGCTGTGTGAGGCTCGGAAACGCCACTGGCGCCTTCCTGGCTTCAGCTCTACCCTGCCTTGCCTTTGCACTTAGGTCCAAGCGTCCTTGAGGAGGGCTTAGGGGCTGGTGGGTTGCACACTGCCAAGGGCTCCAGCAGTGAAAGCTCTGTCAGAGGGAAGCGAAGGGCAACAGCAGGGCTCCTTCAGCGGTTCCTTGGCCGCCCAGACAAAGCTCCGCACGGAGAGCACCAGGTTCCAAGGGCCCCTGGCTGGGTTTTGCATCCCCACACTCCCAGAGGCTGACTCCGTGGGTGCCTAGAAAGTGTGTGAGAGACGTAGGTTCCCTAGCACTCTCCTCCCCAGCAGAGACATGTGCAGGTGGTTGGGGCCTTATCCTGCGTGTCTGGGTTCCCGCCCACAGCCTCAACTCAGGGGAAGCAGCCCCTGAGGCAAGACCTGCTGGAGGAGCCCTGCGCGCCCGCCTGATAGGCGAGAGCACAGCCAGCAGTGTAGCGAGCCTCCTCGGGAGAAGAGGAGGCAGCCGAGCCCAGTCAAGAGAAAGCCCTGCTTGCACGGAGCTAAGTGCGCCTCCAGTACGGCAGAGCTCTAGCTCTGCTCAGAGCCCCGATCTGGCAGAGTTCTGGCGCGAGGCTGCTCTGCCGGGGGCTGCCTTGCCCAGACTTGCCTTGCTTTTAGGCTCCCTCCCAGGAAGGAGCAGCAGCAGGAGCCTGGGAGACGCCACTGGCGCCTTCTTGCCTCAGCTCCAATCCTGCCTTGCCTTTGCACTTAGGTCCCAGTCCTCCTTAAGGAGAGCTTAGGGGCTGGTGGGTTGCACACTGCCAAGGGCTCCAGCAGTGAGAATTCTGTCAGAGGGAAGGGAAGGGCAACTGCAGGGCTCCTCCAGCGGTTGCTTGGCCGCCCAGATTCAGCGCCACACGGAGAGCACCAGGCTCCCAGGCCCCTGGCTGGGGTTTTCAGCCCCGCACACACGGAGGCTGATTCCTTGGGTGCCCAGAAAGTGTATGACAGACGTAGGTTCCCTAGCACTCTCCTCCCCAGCAGAGACATGTGCAGGTGTTTGGGGCCTGATCCTGCGTGTCTGGGTTCCTGCCCACAGCCCCAACTCAGGGGAAGCAGCCCCTGAGGCAAGACCTGCTGGAGGAGCCCTGCGCCCCCGCCTGATAGGCGAGTGCACAGCCAGCAGGGAAGCGAGCCTCCTCGGGGAAGAGGAGGCAGCAAGTCCCCGTCAAGCTGAAATCCCTGCTTACACGAAGCTAAGTGCGACTCCAGTACGGCAGATCTCTAGCTCTGTTCAGAGGCCCGATCTGGCAGAGTTCCTGGCACCAAGATGCTCTGCCATAGGCGAGCCTTGCGCAGACTTGCCTTGCTTTAAGGCTCCCTCCCCAGGAAGGAGCAGGCTGTGTGAGGCTCGGAAACGCCACTGGCGCCTTCCTGGCTTCAGCTCTACCCCTGCCTTGCCTTTGCACTTAGGTCCCAAGCGTCCTTGAGGAGGGCTTAGGGGCTGGTGGGTTGCACACTGCCAAGGGCTCCAGCAGTGAAAGCTCTGTCAGAGGGAAGCGAAGGGCAACAGCAGGGCTCCTTCAGCGGTTCCTTGGCCGCCCAGACAAAGCTCCGCACGGAGAGCACCAGGTTCCAAGGGCCCTGGCTGGGTTTTGCATCCCCACACTCCAGAGGCTGACTCCGTGGGTGCCTAGAAAGTGTGTGAGAGACGTAGGTTCCCTAGCACTCTCCTCCCCAGCAGAGACATGTGCAGGTGGTTGGGGCCTTATCCTGCGTGTCTGGGTTCCCGCCCACAGCCTCAACTCAGGGGAAGCAGCCCCTGAGGCAAGACCTGCTGGAGGAGCCCTGCGCGCCCGCCTGATAGGCGAGAGCACAGCCAGCAGTGTAGCGAGCCTCCTCGGAGAAGAGGAGGCAGCCGAGCCCAGTCAAGAGGAAAGCCCTGCTTGCACGGAGCTAAGTGGGCCTCCAGTACGGCAGAGCTCTAGCTCTGCTCAGAGCCCCGATCTGGCAGAGTTTCTGGCGCGAGGCTGCTCGGCCGGGGGCTCGCCTTGCCAGACTTGCCTTGCTTTTAGGCTCCCTCCCCAGGAAGGAGCTGTCTGAGCGAGCCTGGGAGACGCCACTGGTGCCTTCCTTGCCTCAGCTCCAATCCTGCCTTGCCTTTGCACATAGGTGCCAGGCGTCGTTGGGGAGGGCTTAGGGGGTGGTGGGTTGCACACTGCCAAGGGCTTCAGCAGTGAGAGCTCTGTCAGAGGGAAGGGAAGGGCAACTGCAGGGCTCCTCCAGCGGTTTCTAGGCCGCCTAGAATCAGCGCCGCACCGAGAGCACCAGGCTCCCAGGGCCCCTGGCTGGGGTTTTCAGCCCCGCACACACGGAGGCTGATTCCTTGGGTGCCCAGAAAGTGTATGACAGACGTAGGTTCCCTAGCACTCTCCTCCCCAGCAGAGACATGTGCAGGTGTTGGGGCCTGATCCTGCGTGTCTGGGTTCCTGCCCACAGCCCCAACTCAGGGGAAGCAGCCCCTGAGGCAAGACCTGCTGGAGGAGCCCTGCGCCCCCGCCTGATAGGCGAGTGCACAGCCAGCAGGGAAGCGAGCCTCCTCGGGGAAGAGGAGGCAGCCCAGCCCGTCAAGTTGAAAGCCCTGCTTGCACGGAGCTAAGTGCGCCTCCAGTACGGCAGAGCTCTAGCTCTGCTCAGAGCCCCGATCTGGCAGAGTTCCTGGCGCGAGGCTGCTCTGCCGGGGGCTAGCCTTGCCCAGACTTGCCTTGCTTTTAGGCTGCCTCTCCAGGAAGGAGCAGGCAGCAGGAGCCTGGGAGTCGCCACTGGCGCCTTTCTTGCCTCAGCTCCAATCCTGCCTTGCCTTTGCACTTAGGTCCCAGTCCTCCTTAAGGAGAGCTTAGGGGCTGGTGGGTTGCACACTGCCAAGGGCTCCAGCAGTGAGAATTCTGTCAGAGGGAAGGGAAGGGCAACTGCAGGGCTCCTCCAGCGGTTGCTTGGCCGCCCAGATTCAGCGCCACACGGAGAGCACCAGGCTCCCAGGTCCCCTGGCTGGGGTTTTCAGCCCCGCACACACGGAGGCTGATTCCTTGGGTGCCCAGAAAGTGTATGACAGACGTAGGTTCCCTAGCACTCTCCTCCCCAGCAGAGACATGTGCAGGTGTTTGGGGCCTGATCCTGCGTGTCTGGGTTCCTGCCCACAGCCCCAACTCAGGGGAAGCAGCCCCTGAGGCAAGACCTGCTGGAGGAGCCCTGCGCCCCCGCCTGATAGGCGAGTGCACAGCCAGCAGGGAAGCGAGCCTCCTCGGGGGAAGAGGAGGCAGCAAGTCCCCGTCAAGCTGAAATCCCTGCTTACACGAAGCTAAGTGCGACTCCAGTACGGCAGATCTCTAGCTCTGTTCAGAGGCCCGATCTGGCAGAGTTCCTGGCACCAAGATGCTCTGCCATAGGCGAGCCTTGCGCAGACTTGCCTTGCTTTAAGGCTCCCTCCCAGGAAGGAGCAGGCTGTGTGAGGCTCGGAAACGCCACTGGCGCCTTCCTGGCTTCAGCTCTACCCCTGCCTTGCCTTTGCACTTAGGTCCAAGCGTCCTTGAGGAGGGCTTAGGGGCTGGTGGGTTGCACACTGCCAAGGGCTCCAGCAGTGAAAGCTCTGTCAGAGGGAAGCGAAGGGCAACAGCAGGGCTCCTTCAGCGGTTCCTTGGCGCCCAGACAAAGCTCCGCACGGAGAGCACCAGGTTCCAAGGGCCCCTGGCTGGGTTTTGCATCCCACACTCCCAGAGGCTGACTCCGTGGGTGCCTAGAAAGTGTGTGAGAGACGTAGGTTCCCTAGCACTCTCCTCCCCAGCAGAGACATGTGCAGGTGGTTGGGGCCTTATCCTGCGTGTCTGGGTTCCCGCCCACAGCCTCAACTCAGGGGAAGCAGCCCCTGAGGCAAGACCTGCTGGAGGAGCCTGCGCGCCCGCCTGATAGGCGAGAGCACAGCCAGCAGTGTAGCGAGCCTCCTCGGGGAAAGAGGAGGCAGCCAGCCCAGTCAAGAGGAAAGCCCTGCTTGCACGGAGCTAAGTGCGCCTCCAGTACGGCAGAGCTCTAGCTCTGCTCAGAGCCCCGATCTGGCAGAGTTTCTGCGGCGAGGCTGCTCGGCCGGGGCT